>NC_092784.1:63146323-63323823 GCF_047496795.1 Chiloscyllium punctatum
ACCGTGTCCCTGTTCACACTGTGTCACTGTTCACACTGTGTCCCTCCTCACACCGTGTCCCTGTTCACACCGTGTCCCTGTTCACACTGTGTCCCTGTTCACACCGTGTCCCATTTCACACTATGTCCCTGTTCACACCGTGTCCCTGTTCACACTGTGTCCCTCCTCACACCGTGTCCCTGTTCACACCGTGTCCCCGTTCACACTGTGTCCCTGTTCACACCGTGTCCCTGTTGACACCGTGTCCCTGTTCACACCGTGTCCCTGTTCACACCGTGTCCCACCTCACACCGTGTCCCTGTTCACACTGTGTCCTTGTTCACACTGTGTCCCTGTTCACACCGTGTCCCTGTTCACACCGTGTCCCTGTTCACACTGTGTCCCTGTTCACACCGTGTCCCTGTTCACACCGTGTCCCTCCTCACACCGTTTCCCTGTTCACACCGTGTCCCTGTTCACACTGTGTCCATATTCACACTGTGTCCCCGTTCACACCCTGTCCCTTTTCACACTGTGTCCCTGTTCACACCCTGTCCCTGTTCACACTGTGTCCCTGTTCACACCGTGTCCCTGTTCACACTGTGTCCCTGTTCACACCGTGTCCCTGTTCAAACTGTGTCCCTGTTCACACCGTATCCCTCCTCACACCGTGTCTCTGTTCACACTGTGTCCCTGTTCACACCCTGTCCCTGCTCACACTGTGTCCCTGTTCACACCGTGTCCCTGTTTACAATGTGTCCCTGTTCACACCGTATCCCTGTTCACACCTTGTCCCTGTTCACACTGTGTCCCTGTTCACACCGTGTCCCTGTTCACACCGTGTCCATGTTCACACCGTGTCCCTGTTCACACTGTGTCCCTCCTCACACTGTGTCCCTGTTCACACCGTGTCCCTGTTCACACCGTGTTCCTGTTCACACTGTGTCCCTCCTCACACCGTGTCCCTCCTCACACCGTGTCCCTCCTCACACTGTGTCCCTGTTCACACCGTATCCCTGTTCACACCGTGTGCCTGCTCACACCGCGTCCCTTTTCACACCGTGACCCTGTTCACACTGTGTCCCTGCTCACACTGTGTCCCCGTTCACACTGTGTCCCCGTTCACACCGTGTCCCTGTTCACACTGTGTCCCTCCTCACACTGTGTCCCTGCTCACACCGTGTCCCTGTTCACACCGTGTCCCTGTTCACACTGTGTCCCTCCTCACACTGTGTCCCTTTTCACACTGTGTCCCTGTTCACACTGTGTCCCTGTTCACACTGTGACCCGTTCACACTGTGTCCCCGTTCACACTGTGTCCCTGTTCACACCGTGTCCCTGTTCACACTGTGTCCCTCCTCACACTGTGTCCCTGTTCACACAGTGTCCCTGTTCACACTGTGTCCCCGTTCACACTGTGTCCCTGTTCACACCGTGTCCCTGTTCACACTGTGTCCCTCCTCACACTGTGTCCCTGTTCACACAGTGTCCCTGTTCACACCGTGTCCCTGTTCACACTGTGTCCCTCCTCACACTGTGTCCCTGTTCACACAGTGTCCCTGTTCACACAGTGTCCCTGTTCACACCGTGTCCCTGTTCACACCGTGTCCCTGTTCACCGTGTCCCTGTTCACACTGTGTCCCTCCTCACACTGTGTCCCTGTTCACACCGTGTCCCTGTTCACACCGTGTCCCTGTTCACACCGTGTCCCTGATCACACTGTGTCCCTGTTCACATTGTGTCCCTCCTCACACCGTGTCCCTGTTCACACTGTGTCCCTCCTCACACTGTGTCCCTGTTCACACTGTGTCCCTGTTCACACTGTGTCCCTCCTCACACCGTGTCCCTGTTCACACCGTGTCCCTGTTCACACCGTGTCCCTGTTCACACCATGTCCCTGTTCACACTGTGTCCCTGTTCACACTGTGTCCCTGTTCACACTGTGTCCCTCCTCACACCGTGTCCCTGTTCACACCGTGTCCCTGTTCACACCGTGTCCCTGTTCACACTGTGTCCCTGTTCACACCGTGTCCCTGTTCACACTGTGTCCCTGTTCACACTGTGACCCGTTCACACTGTGTGCCTGTTCACACTGTGTCCCTGTTCACACTGTGTCCCTGCTCACACCGTGTCCCTTTTCACACCGTGTCCCTGTTCACACCGTGTCCCTGTTCACACTGTGTCCCTGCTCACACCGTGTCCCATTTCACACCGTGTCCCTGTTCACACCGTGTCCCTGTTCACACTGTGCCCCTGATCACACTGTGTCCCACCTCACACCGTGCCCCTGTTCGCACTGTGTCCCTCCTCACACTGTGTCCCCGTTCACACTGTGTCCCTGTTCACACTGTGTCCCTCCTCACACCGTGTCCCTGTTCACACTGTGACCCGTTCACACTGTGTCCCTGTTCACACCGTGTCCCTGTTGACACCGTGTCCCTGTTCACACCGTGTCCCTGTTCACACCGTGTCCCACCTCACACCGTGTCCCTGTTCACACTGTGTCCTTGTTCACACTGTGTTCCTGTTCACACCGTGTCCCTGTTCACACCGTGTCCCTGTTCACACCATGTCCCTGTTCACACTGTGTCCCTGTTCACACCGTGTCCCTGTTCACACCGTGTCCCTCCTCACACCGTGTCCCTCCTCACACCGTTTCCCTGTTCACACCGTGTCCCTGTTCACACTGTGTCCATATTCACACTGTGTCCCCGTTCACACCCTGTCCCTTTTCACACTGTGTCCCTGTTCACACCCTATCCCTGTTCACACTGTGTCCCTGTTCACACCGTGTCCCTGTTCACACTGTGTCCCTGTTCACACCGTGTCCCTGTTCACACTGTGTCCCTGTTCACACCGTGTCCCTCCTCACAACGTGTCTCTGTTCACACTGTGTCCCTGTTCACACCCTGTCCCTGCTCACACTGTGTCCCTGTTCACACCGTGTCCCTGTTTACACTGTGTCCCTGTTCACACCCTGTCCCTGCTCACACTGTGTCCCTGTTCACACCGTGTCCCTGTTTACACTGTGTCCCTGTTCACACCGTATCCCTGTTCACACCTTGTCCCTGTTCACACTGTGTCCCTGTTCACACCGTGTCCCTGTTCACACCGTGTCCATGTTCACACCGTGTCCCTGTTCACACTGTGTCCCTCCTCACACTGTGTCCCTGTTCACACCGTGTCCCTGTTCACACCGTGTTCCTGTTCACACTGTGTCCCTCCTCACACCGTGTCCCTCCTCACACCGTGTCCCTGTTCACACTGTGTCCCTGTTCACACCGTATCCCTGTTCACACCGTGTGCCTGCTCACACCGTGTCCCTTTTCACACCGTGTCCCTGTTCACACTGTGTCCCTGCTCACACTGTGTCCCCGTTCACACTGTGTCCCCGTTCACACCGTGTCCCTGTTCACACTGTGTCCCTGCTCACACTGTGTCCCTGCTCACACCGTGTCCCTGTTCACACCGTGTCCTGTTCACACTGTGTCCCTCCTCACACTGTGTCCCTTTTCACACTGTGTCCCTGTTCACACTGTGTCCCTGTTCACACTGTGACCCGTTCACACTGTGTCCCCGTTCACACTGTGTCCCTGTTCACACCGTGTCCCTGTTCACACTGTGTCCCTCCTCACACTGTGTCCCTGTTCACACAGTGTCCCTGTTCACACTGTGTCCCTGTTCACACTGTGTCCCTGTTCACACCGTGTCCCTCCTCACACTGTGTCCCTGTTCACACAGTGTCCCTGTTCACACAGTGTCCCTGTTCACACTGTGTCCCCGTTCACACTGTGTCCCTGTTCACACCGTGTCCCTGTTCACACTGTGTCCCTCCTCACACTGTGTCCCTGTTCACACCGTGTCCCTGTTCACACTGTGTC
The DNA here is from genome assembly GCF_047496795.1 of Chiloscyllium punctatum. Taxonomy (NCBI): domain Eukaryota; kingdom Metazoa; phylum Chordata; class Chondrichthyes; order Orectolobiformes; family Hemiscylliidae; genus Chiloscyllium; species Chiloscyllium punctatum. Next base: position 63,150,184 of record NC_092784.1, read on the forward strand.
CCTCCTCACACTGTGTCCCTCCTCACACTGTGTCCCTGTTCACACAGTGTCCCTGTTCACACAGTGTCCCTGTTCACACCGTGTCCCTGTTCACACTGTGTCCCTGTTCACCGTGTCCCTGTTCACACTGTGTCCCTGTTCACACTGTGTCCCTGTTCACACCGTGTCCCTGTTCAAACCGTGTCCCTGAACACACTGTGTCCCTCCTCACACCGTGTCCCTGTTCACATTGTGTCCCTCCTCACACCGTGTCCCTGTTCACACTGTGTCCCTGTTCACACTGTGTCCCTGTTCACACTGTGTCCCTCCTCACACCGTGTCCCTGTTCACACCGTGTCCCTGTTCACACCGTGTCCCTGTTCACACTGTGTCCCTGCTCACACTGTGTCCCTCCTCACACTGTGTCCCTGTTCACACCGTGTCCCTGTTCACACCGTGTCCCTGTTCACACTGTGTCCCTGTTCACACCGTGTCCCTGTTCACACTGTGTCCCTGTTCACACTGTGACCCGTTCACACTGTGTGCCTGTTCACACTGTGTCCCTGTTCACACTGTGTCCCTGCTCACACCGTGTCCCTTTTCACACCGTGTCCCTGTTCACACCGTGTCCCTGTTCACACTGTGTCCCTGCTCACACCGTGTCCCATTTCACACCGTGTCCCTGTTCACACCGTGTCCCTGTTCACACTGTGCCCCTGATCACACTGTGTCCCACCTCACACCGTGCCCCTGTTCGCACTGTGTCCCTCCTCACACTGTGTCCCCGTTCACACTGTGTCCCTGTTCACACTGTGTCCCTGTTCACACTGTGTCCCTCCTCACACCGTGTCCCTGTTCACACTGTGTCCCTGTTCACACTGTGTCCCTGTTCACCGTGTCCCTGTTCACACTGTGTCCCTGTTCACACTGTGTCCCTGTTCACACCGTGTCCCTGTTCACACTGTGTCCCTGTTCACACTGTGTCCCTCCTCACACCGTGTCCCTGTTCACACCGTGTCCCTGTTCACACCGTGTCCCTGTTCACACTGTGTCCCTGTTCACACTGTGTCCCTCCTCACACTGTGTCCCTGTTCACACCGTGTCCCTGTTCACATCGTGTCCCTCCTCACACCGTGTCCCTGTTCACACTGTGACCCGTTCACACTTTGTCCCCGTTCACAGTGTCCCTGTTCACACCGTGTCCCTGTTCACACTGTGTCCCTGTTCACACTGTGTCCCTCCTCACACCGTGTCCCTGTTCACACTGTGTCCCTGTTCACACTGTGTCCCTCCTCACACCGTGTCCCTGTTCACACTGATTCCCTGTTCACACTGTGTCCCTCCTCACACCGTGTCCCTGTTCACACTGTGTCCCTCCTCACACCGTGTCCCTGTTCACACTGTGTCCCTGTTCACACCGTGTCCCTGTTCACACTGTGTCCCTGTTCACACTGTGACCCGTTCACACTGTGTCCCTGTTCACACTGTGTCCCGGTTCACACTGTGTCCCTGCTCACACCGTGTCCCTTTTCACACCGTGTCCCTGTTCACACTGTGTCCATGTTCACACCTTGTCCGCCCTCACACTGTGTCCCTGTTCACACTGTGTCCCTGTTCACACCGTGTCCCTGTTCACACTGTGTCCCTGTTCACACTGTGTCCCTCCTCACACCGTGTCCCTGTTCACACTGTGTCCCTGTTCACACTGTGTCCCTCCTCACACCGTGTCCCTGTTCACACTGATTCCCTGTTCACACTGTGTCCCTCCTCACACCGTGTCCCTGTTCACACTGTGTCCCTCCTCACACCGTGTCCCTGTTCACACTGTGTCCCTGTTCACACCGTGTCCCTGTTCACACTGTGTCCCTGTTCACACTGTGACCCGTTCACACTGTGTCCCTGTTCACACTGTGTCCCGGTTCACACTGTGTCCCTGCTCACACCGTGTCCCTTTTCACACCGTGTCCCTGTTCACACTGTGTCCATGTTCACACCTTGTCCGCCCTCACACTGTGTCCCTGTTCACACTGTGTCCCTGTTCACACCGTGTCCCTGTTCACACCATGTCCCTCCTCACACCTTGTCCCTCCTCACACCGTGTCCCTGTTCACACCGTGTCCTTGTTCACACTGTGTCCCTCCTCACACCGTGTCCCTGTTCACACTGTGTCCCTGTTCACACCGTGTCCCTGTTCACACTGTGTCCCTGTTCACACTGTGTCCCTGTTCACCGTGTCCCTGTTCACACTGTGTCCCTGTTCACACTGTGTCCCTCCTCACACCGTGTCCCTGTTCACACCGTGTCCCTGTTCACACCGTGTCCCTGTTCACACTGTGTCCCTGTTCACACTGTGTCCCTCCTCACACTGTGTCCCTGTTCACACCGTGTCCCTGTTCACATCGTGTCCCTCCTCACACCGTGTCCCTGTTCACACTGTGACCCGTTCACACTTTGTCCCCGTTCACAGTGTCCCTGTTCACACCGTGTCCCTGTTCACACCGTGTCCCTGTTCACACTGTGTCCCTCCTCACACTGTGTCCCTTTTCACACTGTGTCCCTGTTCACACTGTGTCCCTGTTCACACTGTGACCCGTTCACACTGTGTCCCCGTTCACACTGTGTCCCTGTTCACACCGTGTCCCTGTTCACACTGTGTCCCTCCTCACACTGTGTCCCTGTTCACACAGTGTCCCTGTTCACACTGTGTCCCCGTTCACACTGTGTCCCTGTTCACACCGTGTCCCTGTTCACACTGTGTCCCTGTTCACACTGTGTCCCTCCTCACACCGTGTCCCTGTTCACACCGTGTCCCTGTTCACACCGTGTCCCTGTTCACACCATGTCCCTGTTCACACTGTGTCCCTGTTCACACTGTGTCCCTGTTCACACTGTGTCCCTCCTCACACCGTGTCCCTGTTCACACCGTGTCCCTGTTCACACCGTGTCCCTGTTCACACTGTGTCCCTGTTCACACCGTGTCCCTGTTCACACTGTGTCCCTGTTCACACTGTGACCCGTTCACACTGTGTGCCTGTTCACACTGTGTCCCTGTTCACACTGTGTCCCTGCTCACACCGTGTCCCTTTTCACACCGTGTCCCTGTTCACACCGTGTCCCTGTTCACACCGTGTCCCTGCTCACACCGTGTCCCATTTCACACCGTGTCCCTGTTCACACCGTGTCCCTGTTCACACTGTGCCCCTGATCACACTGTGTCCCACCTCACACCGTGCCCCTGTTCGCACTGTGTCCCTCCTCACACTGTGTCCCCGTTCACACTGTGTCCCTGTTCACACTGTGTCCCTCCTCACACCGTGTCCCTGTTCACACTGTGACCCGTTCACACTGTGTCCCCGTTCACACTGTGTCCCTGTTCACACCGTGTCCCTGTTGACACCGTGTCCCTGTTCACACCGTGTCCCTGTTCACACCGTGTCCCACCTCACACCGTGTCCCTGTTCACACTGTGTCCTTGTTCACACTGTGTTCCTGTTCACACCGTGTCCCTGTTCACACCGTGTCCCTGTTCACACTGTGTCCCTGTTCACACTGTGTCCCTGTTCACACCGTGTCCCTGTTCACACCGTGTCCCTCCTCACACCGTGTCCCTCCTCACACCGTTTCCCTGTTCACACCGTGTCCCTGTTCACACTGTGTCCATATTCACACTGTGTCCCCGTTCACACCCTGTCCCTTTTCACACTGTGTCCCTGTTCACACCCTATCCCTGTTCACACTGTGTCCCTGTTCACACCGTGTCCCTGTTCACACTGTGTCCCTGTTCACACCGTGTCCCTCCTCACACCGTGTCTCTGTTCACACTGTGTCCCTGTTCACACCCTGTCCCTGCTCACACTGTGTCCCTGTTCACACCGTGTCCCTGTTTACACTGTGTCCCTGTTCACACCGTATCCCTGTTCACACCTTGTCCCTGTTCACACTGTGTCCCTGTTCACACCGTGTCCCTGTTCACACCGTGTCCATGTTCACACCGTGTCCCTGTTCACACTGTGTCCCTCCTCACACTGTGTCCCTGTTCACACCGTGTCCCTGTTCACACCGTGTTCCTGTTCACACTGTGTCCCTCCTCACACCGTGTCCCTCCTCACACCGTGTCCCTGTTCACACTGTGTCCCTGTTCACACCGTATCCCTGTTCACACCGTGTGCCTGCTCACACCGTGTCCCTTTTCACACCGTGTCCCTGTTCACACTGTGTCCCTGCTCACACTGTGTCCCCGTTCACACTGTGTCCCCGTTCACACCGTGTCCCTGTTCACACTGTGTCCCTGCTCACACTGTGTCCCTGCTCACACCGTGTCCCGGTTCACACCGTGTCCTGTTCACACTGTGTCCCTCCTCACACTGTGTCCCTTTTCACACTGTGTCCCTGTTCACACTGTGTCCCTGTTCACACTGTGACCCGTTCACACTGTGTCCCCGTTCACACTGTGTCCCTGTTCACACCGTGTCCCTGTTCACACTGTGTCCCTCCTCACACTGTGTCCCTGTTCACACAGTGTCCCTGTTCACACTGTGTCCCTGTTCACACTGTGTCCCTGTTCACACCGTGTCCCTCCTCACACTGTGTCCCTGTTCACACAGTGTCCCTGTTCACACAGTGTCCCTGTTCACACTGTGTCCCCGTTCACACTGTGTCCCTGTTCACACCGTGTCCCTGTTCACACTGTGTCCCTCCTCACACTGTGTCCCTGTTCACACCGTGTCCCTGTTCACACTGTGTCCCTCCTCACACTGTGTCCCTGTTCACACAGTGTCCCTGTTCACACCGTGTCCCTGTTCACACCGTGTCCCTGTTCACACTGTGTCCCTGTTCACCGTGTCCCTGTTCACACTGTGTCCCTGTTCACACTGTGTCCCTGTTCACACCGTGTCCCTGTTCACACCGTGTCCCTGAACACACTGTGTCCCTCCTCACACCGTGTCCCTGTTCACATTGTGTCCCTCCTCACACCGTGTCCCTGTTCACACTGTGTCCCTCCTCACACTGTGTCCCTGTTCACACTGTGTCCCTGTTCACACTGTGTCCCTCCTCACACCGTGTCCCTGTTCACACCGTGTCCCTGTTCACACCGTGTCCCTGTTCACACTGTGTCCCTGCTCACACTGTGTCCCTCCTCACACTGTGTCCCTGTTCACACCGTGTCCCTGTTCACACCGTGTCCCTGTTCACACTGTGTCCCTGTTCACACCGTGTCCCTGTTCACACTGTGTCCCTGTTCACACTGTGACCCGTTCACACTGTGTGCCTGTTCACACTGTGTCCCTGTTCACACTGTGTCCCTGCTCACACCGTGTCCCTTTTCACACCGTGTCCCTGTTCACACCGTGTCCCTGTTCACACTGTGTCCCTGCTCACACCGTGTCCCATTTCACACCGTGTCCCTGTTCACACCGTGTCCCTGTTCACACTGTGCCCCTGATCACACTGTGTCCCACCTCACACCGTGCCCCTGTTCGCACTGTGTCCCTCCTCACACTGTGTCCCCGTTCACACTGTGTCCCTGTTCACACTGTGTCCCTGTTCACACTGTGTCCCTCCTCACACCGTGTCCCTGTTCACACTGTGTCCCTGTTCACACTGTGTCCCTGTTCACCGTGTCCCTGTTCACACTGTGTCCCTGTTCACACTGTGTCCCTGTTCACACCGTGTCCCTGTTCACACTGTGTCCCTGTTCACACTGTGTCCCTCCTCACACCGTGTCCCTGTTCACACCGTGTCCCTGTTCACACCGTGTCCCTGTTCACACTGTGTCCCTGTTCACACTGTGTCCCTCCTCACACTGTGTCCCTGTTCACACCGTGTCCCTGTTCACATCGTGTCCCTCCTCACACCGTGTCCCTGTTCACACTGTGACCCGTTCACACTTTGTCCCCGTTCACAGTGTCCCTGTTCACACCGTGTCCCTGTTCACACTGTGTCCCTGTTCACACTGTGTCCCTCCTCACACCGTGTCCCTGTTCACACTGTGTCCCTGTTCACACTGTGTCCCTCCTCACACCGTGTCCCTGTTCACACTGATTCCCTGTTCACACTGTGTCCCTCCTCACACCGTGTCCCTGTTCACACTGTGTCCCTCCTCACACCGTGTCCCTGTTCACACTGTGTCCCTGTTCACACCGTGTCCCTGTTCACACTGTGTCCCTGTTCACACTGTGACCCGTTCACACTGTGTCCCTGTTCACACTGTGTCCCGGTTCACACTGTGTCCCTGCTCACACCGTGTCCCTTTTCACACCGTGTCCCTGTTCACACTGTGTCCATGTTCACACCTTGTCCGCCCTCACACTGTGTCCCTGTTCACACTGTGTCCCTGTTCACACCGTGTCCCTGTTCACACTGTGTCCCTGTTCACACTGTGTCCCTCCTCACACCGTGTCCCTGTTCACACTGTGTCCCTGTTCACACTGTGTCCCTCCTCACACCGTGTCCCTGTTCACACTGATTCCCTGTTCACACTGTGTCCCTCCTCACACCGTGTCCCTGTTCACACTGTGTCCCTCCTCACACCGTGTCCCTGTTCACACTGTGTCCCTGTTCACACCGTGTCCCTGTTCACACTGTGTCCCTGTTCACACTGTGACCCGTTCACACTGTGTCCCTGTTCACACTGTGTCCCGGTTCACACTGTGTCCCTGCTCACACCGTGTCCCTTTTCACACCGTGTCCCTGTTCACACTGTGTCCATGTTCACACCTTGTCCGCCCTCACACTGTGTCCCTGTTCACACTGTGTCCCTGTTCACACCGTGTCCCTGTTCACACCGTGTCCCTCCTCACACCTTGTCCCTCCTCACACCGTGTCCCTGTTCACACCGTGTCCTTGTTCACACTGTGTCCCTCCTCACACCGTGTCCCTGTTCACACTGTGTCCCTGTTCACACCGTGTCCCTGTTCACACTGTGTCCCTGTTCACACTGTGACCCGTTCACACTGTGTCCCTGTTCACACTGTGTCCCTGTTCACACTGTGTCCCTCCTCACACTGTGTCCCTGCTCACACCGTGTCCCTTTTCACACTGTGTCCCTGCTCACACCGTGTCCCTGTTCACACTGTGTCCCTCCTCACACCGTGTCCCTGTTCACACTGTGTTCCTGTTCACACTGTGTCCCTGTTCACACTGTGTCCCTGTTCACACTGTGTCCCTCCTCACACCGTGTCCCTTTTCACACTGTGTCCCTGCTCACACCGTGTCCCTGTTCACACTGTGTCCCTCCTCACACCGTGTCCCTGTTCACACTGTGTTCCTGTTCACACCGTGTCCCTGTTCACACTGTGTCCCTGTTCACACCGTGTCCCCTGTTCACACTGTGTCCCTGTTCACACTGTGTCCCCTCCTCACACCGTGTCCCTTTTCACACTGTGTCCCTCCTCACACCGTGTCCCTTGTTCACACTGTGTCCCTCCTCACACTGTGTCCCTGTTCACACCCTGTCCCCGTTCACACTGTGTCCCTGTTCACACCCTGTCCCCCGTTCACACTGTGTCCCTGTTCACACCCTGTCCCCGTTCACACCGTGTCCCTGTTCACACCGTGTCCCTGTTCACACTGTGTCCCTGTTCACACTGTGTCCCTCCTAACACCGTGTCCCTGTTCACACCGTGTCCCCTGTTCACACTGTGTCCCTGTTCACACTGTGTCCCTCCTCACACCGTGTCCCTGTTCACACTGTGTCCCTCCTCACACCGTGTCCCTGTTCACACCGTGTCCCTGTTCACACCGTGTCCCTGTTCACACTGTGTCCCTCCTCACACCGTGTTCCTGTTCACACTGTGTCCCTCTTCACACCGTGTCCCTGTTCACACCGTGTCCCTGTTCACACCGTGTCCCTGTTCACACCGTGTCCCTCCTCACACTGTGTCCCTGTTCACACTGTGTCCCTCCTCACACCGTGTTCCTGTACACACCGTGTCCCTGCTCACACTGTGTCCCTATTCACACCGTGTCCCTGTTCACACCGTGTCCCCGTTCACACCGTGTCCCTGTTCACACCGTGTCCCTCCTCACACCGTGTCCCTGTTCACACCGTGTCCCTGTTCACACTGTGTCCCTCCTCACAACCGTGTCCCCTGTTCACACCGTGTCCCTGTTCACACCGTGTCCCTGTTCACACCCTGTCCCCGTTCACACCGTGTCCCTGTTCACACCGTGTCCCTTGTTCACACCGTGTCCTTGTTCACACTGTGTCCCTCCTCACACCGTGTCCCTGTTCACACTGTGTCCCTGTTCACACTGTGTCCCGTTCACACTGTGTCCCTGTTCACACTGTGTCCCTGTTCACACTGTGTCCCTGTTCACACTGTGTCCCTGCTCACACCGTGTCCCTTTTCACACCGTGTCCCTGTTCACACTGTGTCCCTGTTCACACCGTGTTCCTGCTCACACCTGTGTCCCTGTTCACACTGTGTCCCTGTTCACACCGTGTTCCTGCTCACACTGTGTCCCTGTTCACACTGTGTCCCTGTTCACACTGTGTCCCTGTTCACACCGTGTCCCTCCTCACACCGTGTCCCTGTTCACACCGTGTTCCTGCTCACACTGTGTCCCTGTTCACACTGTGTCCCTGTTCACACTGTGTCCCTGTTCACACTGTGTCCCTGCTCACACCTGTGTCCCTGTTCACACCCGTGTCCCCTTTTCACACCGTGTCCCTGTTCACACTGTGTCCCTGTTCACACCGTGTCCCTTTTCACACCGTGTCCCTGTTCACACTGTGTCCCTGCTCACACTGTGTCCCTGTTAACACCGTGTCCCTGTTCACACTGTGTCCCTGTTCACACTGTGTCCCTGTTCACACCGTGTCCCTTTTCACACCGTGTCCCTGTTCACACTGTGTCCCTGCTCACACTGTGTCCCTGTTAACACTGTGTCCCTGTTCACACTGTGTCCCTGTTCACACCGTGTTCCTTCTCACACTGTGTCCCTGTTCACACCGTGTCCCTGTTCACACCGTGTTCCTTCTCACACTGTGTCCCTGTTCACACTGTGTCCCTGTTCACACCGTGTTCCTTCTCACACTGTGTCCCTGTTCACACCGTGTCCCTGTTAACACTGTGTCCCTGTTCACACTGTGTCCCTCCTCACACTGTGTCCCTGTTCACACCCTGTCCCCGTTCACACCGTGTCCCTGCTCACACCGTGTCCCTATTCACACCGTGTCCCTGTTCACACCGTGTCCCCGTTCACACTGTGTCCCTGCTCACACCGTGTCCCTATTCACACCGTGTCCCTCCTCACACCGTGTCCCCTATTCACACCGTGTCCCTGTTCACACCGTGTCCCCGTTCACACTGTGTCCCCTGTTCACACTGTGTCCCTCCTCACACCGTGTCCCTGTTCACACTGTGTCCCTGTTCACACCGTGTCCCTGTTCACACCGTGTCCCTGTTCACACTGTGACCCGTTCACACAGTGTCCCTGTTCACACTGTGTCCCTGTTCACACCGTGTCCCTGTTCACACAGTGTCCCTGTTCACACTGTGTCCCTGTTCACACCCTGTCCCCGTTCACACTGTGTCCCCGTTCACACTGTGTCCCTGTTCACACCGTGTCCCTGTTCACACCGTGTCCCTGTTCACACTGTGTCCCTCCTCACACCGTGTCCCTGTTCACACTGTGTCCCTGTTCACACTGTGTCCCTGTTCACACTGTGTCCCTGTTCACACCGTGTCCCTGTTCACACTGTGACCCTCCTCACACCGTGTCCCGTTTCACACCGTGTCCCCCCTGTTCACACTGTGTCCCTGCTCACACCGTGTCCCTTTTCACACCGTGTCCCTGTTCACACTGTGTCCATGTTCACACCTTGTCCGCCCTCACACCGTGTCCCTGTTCACACTGTGTCCCTGTTCACACCGTGTCCCTGTACACACCGTGTCCCTGTTCACACTGTGTCCCTGTTCACACCGTGTCCCTGTTCACACTGTGTCCCTGTTCACACTGTGTCCCTGTTCACACCGTGTCCCTGTTCACACTGTGTCCCTGTTCACACCGTGTCCCTCCTCACACCGTGTCCCTGTTCACACCGTGTCCCTGTTCACACTGTGTCCCTGTTCACACCGTGTCCCTCCTCACACTGTGTCCCTGTTCACACCCTGTCCCTGTTCACACCGTGTCCCTGTTCACACTGTGTCCCTGTTCACACCGTGTCCCTGTTCACACTGTGTCCCCGTCCCCACCCTCTCCCCGTCCCCACCCTCTCCCTCTCCCCACCCTCTCCCTCTCCCCACCCTCTCCCTCTCCCCACCCTCTCCCCGTCCCCACCCTCTCCCCGTCCCCACCCTCTCCCCGTCCCCACCCTCTCCCTCTCCCCACCCTCTCCCCGTCCCCACCCTCTCCCTCTCCCCACCCTCTCCCCGTCCCCACCCTCTCCCCGTCCCCACCCTCTCCCCGTCCCCACCCTCTCCCTCTCCCCACCCTCTCCCCCTCCCCACCCTTTTCCCGTCCCCGCCCTCTCCCCGTCCCCACCCTCTCCCCCTCCCCACCCTCTCCCTCTCCCCGCCCTCTCCCCGTCCCCACCCTCTCCCCCTCCCCACCCTCTCCCTCTCCCCACCCTCTCCCCCTCCCCACCCTCTCCCCGTCCCCACCCTCTCCCCCTCCCCACCCTCTCCCTCTCCCCACCCTCTCCCCGTCCCCACCCTCTCCCCGTCCCCACCCTCTCCCTCTCCCCACCCTCTCCCCGTCCCCACCCTCTCCCTCTCCCCACCCTCTCCCCCTCCCCACCCTCTCCCCGTCCCCACCCTCTCCCTCTCCCCACCCTCTCCCCGTCCCCACCCTCTCCCCGTCCCCACCCTCTCCCCGTCCCCACCCTCTCCCTCTCCCCACCCTCTCCCCGTCCCCACCCTCTCCCCCTCCCCACCCTCTCCCCGTCCCCACCCTCTCCCCCTCCCCACCCTCTCCCTCTCCCCACCCTCTCCCCGTCCCCACCCTCTCCCCGTCCCCACCCTCTCCCTCTCCCCACCCTCTCCCCCTCCCCACCCTCTCCCTCTCCCCACCCTCTCCCCGTCCCCACCCTCTCCCTCTCCCCACCCTCTCCCCCTCCCCACCCTCTCCCCCTCCCCACCCTCTCCCTCTCCCCACCCTCTCCCTCTCCCCACCCTCTCCCCGTCCCCACCCTCTCCCCGTCCCCACCCTCTCCCTCTCCCCACCCTCTCCCCGTCCCCACCCTCTCCCTCTCCCCACCCTCTCCCCGTCCCCACCCTCTCCCTCTCCCCACCCTCTCCCCCTCCCCGCCCTCTCCCCGTCCCCACCCTCTCCCCGTCCCCACCCTCTTCCCATCCCCACCCTCTCCCCGTCCCCACCCTCTCCCTCTCCCCACCCTCTCCCCGTCCCCACCCTCTTCCCATCCCCACCCTCTCCCTGTCCCCACCCTCTCCCTCTCCCCACCCTCTTCCCATCCCCACCCTCTCCCTGTCCCCACCCTCTCCCTCTCCCCACCCTTTCCCCGTCCCCGCCCTCTCCCCGTCCCCACCCTCTCCCCGTCCCCACCCTCTCCCCGTCCCCACCCTCTTCCCATCCCCACCCTCTCCCCGTCCCCACCCTCTCCCTCTCCCCACCCTCTCCCCGTCCCCGCCCTCTCCCCGTCCCCACCCTCTCCCCGTCCCCACCCTCTTCCCATCCCCACCCTCTCCCCGTCCCCACCCTCTCCCTCTCCCCACCCTCTCCCCGTCCCCACCCTCTTCCCATCCCCACCCTCTCCCTGTCCCCACCCTCTCCCTCTCCCCACCCTCTTCCCATCCCCACCCTCTCCCTGTCCCCACCCTCTCCCTCTCCCCACCCTTTCCCCGTCCCCGCCCTCTCCCCGTCCCCGCCCTCTCCCCGTCCCCACCCTCTCCCCGTCCCCACCCTCTCCCCGTCCCCACCCTCTCCCCGTCCCCACCCTCTTCCCATCCCCACCCTCTCCCCGTCCCCACCCTCTTCCCATCCCCACCCTCTCCCTGTCCCCACCCTCTCCCTCTCCCCACCCTCTTCCCATCCCCACCCTCTCCCTCTCCCCACCCTTTCCCCGTCCCCGCCCTCTCCCCGTCCCCGCCCTCTCCCCGTCCCCACCCTCTCCCCGTCCCCACCCTCTCCCTGTCCCCACCCTTTCCCCGTCCCCGCCCTCTCCCCGTCCCCGCCCTCTCCCCGTCCCCACCCTCTCCCCGTCCCCGCCCTCTCCCCGTCCCCACCCTCTCCCCGTCCCCACCCTCTCCCCGTCCCCACCCTCTCCCCGTCCCCACCCTCTTCCCATCCCCACCCTCTCCCCGTCCCCACCCTCTCCCCGTCCCCACCCTCTCCCCGTCCCCACCCTCTCCCTCTCCCCACCCTCTCCCCGTCCCCACCCTCTCCCTCTCCCCACCCTCTCCCCCTCCCCACCCTTTTCCCGTCCCCGCCCTCTCCCCGTCCCCACCCTCTCCCCCTCCCCACCCTCTCCCTCTCCCCGCCCTCTCCCCGTCCCCACCCTCTCCCCCTCCCCACCCTCTCCCTCTCCCCACCCTCTCCCCCTCCCCACCCTCTCCCCGTCCCCACCCTCTCCCCCTCCCCACCCTCTCCCTCTCCCCACCCTCTCCCCGTCCCCACCCTCTCCCCGTCCCCACCCTCTCCCTCTCCCCACCCTCTCCCCGTCCCCACCCTCTCCCTCTCCCCACCCTCTCCCCCTCCCCACCCTCTCCCTCTCCCCACCCTCTCCCCGTCCCCACCCTCTCCCCGTCCCCACCCTCTCCCCGTCCCCACCCTCTCCCTCTCCCCACCCTCTCCCCGTCCCCACCCTCTCCCCCTCCCCACCCTCTCCCCGTCCCCACCCTCTCCCCCTCCCCACCCTCTCCCTCTCCCCACCCTCTCCCCGTCCCCACCCTCTCCCCGTCCCCACCCTCTCCCTCTCCCCACCCTCTCCCCCTCCCCACCCTCTCCCTCTCCCCACCCTCTCCCCGTCCCCACCCTCTCCCTCTCCCCACCCTCTCCCCCTCCCCACCCTCTCCCCCTCCCCACCCTCTCCCTCTCCCCACCCTCTCCCTCTCCCCACCCTCTCCCCGTCCCCACCCTCTCCCTCTCCCCACCCTCTCCCCGTCCCCACCCTCTCCCTCTCCCCACCCTCTCCCCCTCCCCACCCTCTCCCTCTCCCCACCCTCTCCCCGTCCCCACCCTCTCCCTGTCCCCACCCTCTCCCTCTCCCCACCCTCTCCCCGTCCCCGCCCTCTCCCCGTCCCCACCCTCTCCCCGTCCCCACCCTCTTCCCATCCCCACCCTCTCCCCGTCCCCACCCTCTCCCTCTCCCCACCCTCTCCCCGTCCCCACCCTCTCCCCGTCCCCACCCTCTCCCTCTCCCCACCCTCTTCCCATCCCCACCCTCTCCCCGTCCCCACCCTCTCCCCGTCCCCACCCTCTTCCCATCCCCACCCTCTCCCCGTCCCCACCCTCTCCCTCTCCCCACCCTCTTCCCATCCCCACCCTCTCCCTGTCCCCACCCTCTCCCTCTCCCCACCCTCTTCCCATCCCCACCCTCTCCCTGTCCCCACCCTCTCCCTCTCCCCACCCTTTCCCCGTCCCCGCCCTCTCCCCGTCCCCACCCTCTCCCCGTCCCCACCCTCTCCCCGTCCCCACCCTCTCCCCGTCCCCACCCTCTTCCCATCCCCACCCTCTCCCCGTCCCCACCCTCTCCCTCTCCCCACCCTCTCCCCGTCCCCGCCCTCTCCCCGTCCCCACCCTCTCCCCGTCCCCACCCTCTTCCCATCCCCACCCTCTCCCTGTCCCCACCCTCTCCCTCTCCCCACCCTCTTCCCATCCCCACCCTCTCCCTCTCCCCACCCTTTCCCCGTCCCCGCCCTCTCCCCGTCCCCGCCCTCTCCCCGTCCCCACCCTCTCCCCGTCCCCACCCTCTCCCTGTCCCCACCCTCTCCCCGTCCCCACCCTCTCCCCGTCCCCACCCTCTCCCCGTCCCCACCCTCTCCCCGTCCCCACCCTCTCCCCGTCCTCACCCTCATCCCGTCCCCACCCTCTCCCCGTCCCCACCCTCTCCCCGTCCCCACCCTCTCCCCATCCCCGCCCTCTCCCCGTCCCCACCCTCTCCCCGTCCCCGCCCTCTCCCCGTCCCCGCCCTCTCCCCGTCCCCGCCCTCTCCCCGTCCCCGCCCTCTCCCCGTCCCCACCCTCTCCCCGTCCTCACCCTCTCCCCGTCCCCACCCTTTCCCCGTCCCCGCCCTCTCCCCATCCCCACCCTCTCCCCGTCCTCACCCTCTCCCCGTCCCCACCCTTTCCCCGTCCCCGCCCTCTCCCCATCCCCGCCCTCTCCCCGTCCCCACCCTCTCCCCGTCCCCACCCTCTCCCCGTCCCCGCCGTCTCCCCGTCCCCGCCCTCTCCCCGTCCTCACCCTCATCCCGTCTGTCTGCGCTATGTCCCTGACCATGCCATGTCTCTGCTCACACTGTGTGCCTCCACTCACGGTCTCTGCTTACACTGTGTCTGCCCACCCTGTCTGCACTAACCCAGAGTCCCTCCTCCCACTATGATTGTGTCCACACTGTGTCCCTGTTCATGTCATTGTCCTACTCTGGAGGTGAAAACCACCAGAAGTAACCTTTATCCATTGTGTCAAAATCCTGAAGAGGATTTTCTTAGAATCTACCCCATTGTTTGACAAAGGGACTTCAGTCAACTGCAACCAATGAGGTAAGTAATTAATCTCAGACATAATCTAAGTCATTGGAAGGACTTCTGTTTTAACAAGGCGTTGCCTGAGAAAAGCATGTTTCCAGATAATTGCTGTATTTGTTTGCTTGAACTCACCTCAGGGAAAACATCTGACTGTGCATACTGAGTTTTCTGGCAGTTTTATTTGAACAGGCTTTATTTGCAGGCTTAGAGATAGCTTTGTCTTTCAGTTGGGGAATAGCATTGAAAAAAATAGCTGCTTGGCTCGATCTGTCTGTTTCTCTCGAAGAGCGATTTGAAGACTCCTCAATGCTGTGTTTCCTGAGGAAGCTGTGTCTGCCAAGATCCCAGATACAATTACCTATGTTTGATGACACCTGTCTATATCTGCCAAAGGACCATACTAAGTCACCTGAGTATCTCAAAGCTGATTCTTTATGCCTTCAAGAACTAAAATTATTGGGTAAAGTTTTTTATTCTCCAAAGCAAATGTTTGAGGAGAGAACTCTTTTATTTGCCGCTTTGTCTTGTGTGTGTTTGTTTGTGTGTATTGCTGAGTTTTTTAAAGGGATATCTTTTAATATTACAAACATAATATGTTTATCAGTTTTGCATAATCATTGAATAAGTTTTGCTTATCATAAATCAATACTTTTGTGTTTATTAAAGAAACCTGATTAATGGATCTTTTTATTCTATGTTTTATATAGAGAAAACATATAGTTGACCATGATGAGAACCAGGCAAAACAATTAATTTATGTTGTAATCTGTGGAGTAGAGGGACTAGATAAAGGCAATGACCTCTCCCCATCTTGGTCAAAACAGTTTAACTACCACTTCGCCAAAGTACATTAAGTTTATACTTGGCAGAGAGTGCATGCTTTTGTTTCTACTCAGATTGTGTGGGTTTCTGTAGATATATTGAAAAGGGTAGGTATATATATATATATTTGAAAATCCAAACTGTGAATAATGTTTACATCTTTGTAAGAATAAGTTTGTTTGGTTAAATTTAAAATTCGTTGCTACTAGTGGAGGGGTGGGACTAGGAAAGGCAGTGATCCTACAACCCCTTGGTGAATTAATAAACTTGCTTAAAGTAGCTGTTGGGAAATAGTGACCACAACACAGTGGAACTTTATCTGAAGTTTGACTGTAACATCACTCATTCTGAAACTGGGGTCTTCAGTCTGAGCAGAGGAAACCGTGAAGGTATGTGGAACAAGTTGGCTACAGTGTTTTGGGATTTCAAAAGTCAAAGAGATCAGCGATAATCTTATTTATCAGGCTTGAGGGGCTGGATGGTCTACTTCTGTTCTTATTTTGTATGTTGTTATTCAAAGAATTGACTGTTGACAAGTAAATGAACTTGGAGCTTGCACATTTCTTATGCTCCGACCAGGAGGTTGACTGAATTTGTGCACAGATCAAATTCAAAGCCTCCTTTTAATAAAGAAACATTGGCTTCAGGGAGACACACAAGTTTCAAATATGTTCATTAAGTGAATCAAAAACATCAGTTGCCAATACTGCACTGCAGCCCAATTGTGTTTTCCCACACCCTGCTCCCACTTGCTCACCTTGTTAGAGGCCATCTCACTGACAGAGCGGTAGGTCTGGATTGTCTCTAGTTGGTCCAAACACCAATCCAGTTCCTCCAGGGTTTCCTTTGCCAGTTGCTGGTAAGTTTCATCTGGAAACACAAAGCCATGAGCATGGTTAAAGTGAGGAGCTCTCATTACGCTAACCTAGTGTGGAGGGTCTTTTTACCACCATTTCACACACTATCTCCACCCCTCCACCCCAATCTCTCTCTCTTTCAAACATACTGGACACATACCCATTATGTGAACGAGTATTTACTAATCTGACTCCAGAACAGCTTTGCCCTGATTTTAAGATCTGTCCTCCAGTTTCTGGGCTCTCCCACCAGACGAGAATAGCTCCTCCCTAAACATATTCGCAAATTCTTTCACCATCTTCAACACTTGATTCACCATTTTTTGAATCTTCAATATTCGAGCAAAGGGAAACGCAGACACTACAACCTGTTCTCATGATTTTACAGTTTCTGGTGAATCTGTGCTGTGGCCACTGAAAGGCAAATATATTCTTTTTGAGATGTGGGCCGTGGAAAAATCATTCAGAAAGTGATGAGACAGAGATTACCCAAAATTGAGGTAGACGTTGCATGGTTATAATATGCCCAAGTATGTTTTCAGTGGGTGTTGGCCACAATGGTGACAAACCAGTCATAATTCAGTACTCAGTGTGCTGAAGCTCCCTAACACAATGGGTGGGAGCAGTGTATCTTTACATGGTTTCCTGGTTTTCCCTTCTAAGAGGAGACTGTCACCTTCACATCAGAACACTTGTTCACATAACTAGTGACCAACCTATTTCTAAATTCTCCCACTTGGCAGAGAGTAAGGGGAGGATAAGGGCGGTTGATTAACAAGGTATGGAACAGGGAGAGGGGAAAGAAAGAGTCATGGCAAGGAAAAAGGGGAGGGAGAGTCAGGGTGGTCATTGGTGAGAGCAGCATGGGGTTAGCAACTGAGAGGGAGCGATGTGAAAACCAAGAGGGAAGGGTGGAGGGGAAGATTACAGAAGGCAGAGGTCAGGGTCAGGAGAGGAATGGAAAGTGAATGAGTAGACTGAACAGTATCAGTACAGCTCAGACTATATGGGGAAGTGGGTAAGGGAGGGGACAATCATCTCTTCTTGTTTTTGAATTTTCATACAATCAGAAAACTACTTCAGTATAAATTAAACCATAAAAAATGGGAAATTGAGCAGACGGTGACAGAGTGCCTTCTACTGCCATACCTTTGTTTCGTTTGATTCATGGGATGTGACCATGATTGGCTGGGCCAACAGTCATTGCCCATCTTTAATGTCCTTGAGAAGGTGAAGGTGAGCCACCTTCTTGAACTGCTGGGAATCCATGTGCTGTAAGTTGACCCACAATTCCCTTAGAGATGGAATTCCAGGATTTTGATCCAGTGACAGTGAAGCAATGGCCATATATTTCCATTTCAGGATGGTGAGTAGCTTGGAGGGGAACTTGTAGGTAGTGGTGTTCCCATAAACCTGCTGCCCTTGTCCTTCCAGATGCAAGTGGTTGTAGATTCCGAAGGTGCTTTTAAGCATCTTTGGTAAATTTCTGCACTGCACCATGTAGATAGTATACACTGCTGCTACTCAGTGCCTGTAGTGGAAGGAGTGGATGTTTGTGGATGTGGTGCCAATCAAGCGGGTTGCTTTGTCCTGGATGGTGTTAAGCCTCTTGAGAGTTGTTGGAGTTGCCTCCATTCAGGCAAGTGGGGAATATTGCATCACACTCCTGATTTGGACCTTGGAACAGATGCACAAACTCTGGGGAGTCAGGAGGTGAGTTATTCCTATCCTCTAACTTGTTCTCATAGGCACAGTTTTTATATGGCTCATCCAGTTCAGTTCTGGTCAACGGTAATCATACAGTCATAGAGTCATAGAGATGTACAGCATGGAAACAGACCCTTCGGTCCAACCCGTCCATGCCGACCAGATATCCCAACCCAATCTAGTCCCACCTGCCAGCACCCAGCCCATATCCCTCCAAACCCTTCCTATTCGTATACCCATCCAAATGCCTCTTAAATGTTGCAATTGTACCAGCCTCCACCACTTCCTCTGGCAGCTCATTCCATACATGGACCACCCTCTGTGTGAAAAAGTTGCCCCTTAGCTCTCTTTTATATCTTTCCCCTCTCACCCTAAACCTATGCCCTCTAGTTAATCCCTAGGTTGCTGATAGGGGATGATTCAGTGATGGTAATGCAATTGAATATCGAGGGTTGATGGTTAGATTCTGTTATGGTGGAGGCAGTCATTACCTGGGACTTGTGCAGGGACAATGTTACTTGCCACTTTGGAAATATTTAATTGTCAGAGCTGAGCAGAGCAGCCCCTTTCCTAAACTCCCAAAGGCCCAGCACACTGACTGCTCGAGCTTTATTCATAAATCAGAAATTCACTGAAAGTCACACTGTAAACCCAACAATTTACTGTGGCAGGAACAAACACAGTTTCCTCTTATAGAGTTACAGGAAATAAATGCAGCTTATTATAATCTCTTACAGTGCTTTACCTGTCTTAGGAGTGGTTGATGGGGACAGTGCAAAGGAAACTTTACTCTGTATCTAATCCTGAGCTGAACCTGTCAGGAAGTGTTTGCTGGCGACAGTGTACAGGTAGCTTCATTTTCAGTTTAAAAAAGTAAACGGAGCTTTACCCTATATGTAACATGGTATTGTGCCTGTCTTGGGAGTGTTTGATGCAGATGGTGTAGAGGCAGCTTTACTCTGTATCTAACCCTGGGCAGTCTCTGTCCTAGGGGTGTTTGATAGGGACAGTGAAGGGGATATTTCACTTTCATCTAACCCTATACTGTATCTGTCCTGTGAAATCATGGAAGGTTGTGTGAAATTCTGATCCTCTATAACAGAAAGGATGTAACTTTCGTAGATAGAGTTGGGATGGGATTTACAAGGACAGGACAGGACAAATGAAACTTTGAAGAAAGATTGGATAGGCTGGAGTTGTTCTCCTTAGAACAGAGGAGGGTGATGGGAGATCTGATTGAGATGTACAACAGTCTAAGAATTGGATAGAGTGGATGGGAAAGGCCATTTACCTTCATAGAAAGATCAGACTATGACACATAGATTTAAAATAATTAGTAGACTGACTGAAGGAGGAAAAAAACTATCTTCCCCCAAAAGGCGCAAGGGGTCTGAAAGGGTCATAGAGGCAGAAATTCTCACTTCATTTAAAAGGTGTCTGGAAATGCATCTCAACCTGCTCCTTTGATGCTGACTGACCTGCTGGGCTTTTCCAGCAACACACTCTCAACTCTGATCTCCAGCATCTGCAGACCTCACCGTCTCCTATTGTAACTGCAGACCTACGGATGAAATGCCACAAAGTGGGATTAGGCTGGGGACTTGTCTTCTCAGCCAGCACAGGTTGGTGGGCCAGGCAGACTTTCTGTACTGTAAACTTGCTGTGATTCAGGAACTGCATCACCTACATGTTGTGGATCTCCTCTGCAGAGGTTTTGAACCAGACACTATGGACTCCTAACCTGCTACAGCTGCAATGACTGTAAATGCCTGCTGCCATGTCACAGCAGCTACAGATTAACAAGGTGCTCTTTCATTTCTTTGTTGTGTGGAAGAGGTTTAATTACCTGACAGGGTGCACAGTGCAGGCTGTGGTCCTGCTGGTGACCTCCTGTGGAGAAAATCAGAAAAACAAGTAAGTGCTTGTAAAGGCATGGGGGTGAGAGCTGCTTGCAGGATTGTGCAGACAGCATGCACACAAGATGGACAGAGACCAGACGTGCTCTGAAAGAATGCAGATAGGAGACAGTGCATGGAAAGGATTATGACAGGCAATATTCACACATGAAGTGGAACTGCCGGTGTTGGACTGGGGTGGACAAGCTCAGAAAACACATGACACCAGGTTTATTTGAAATCACAAGCTTTTGGAACGCTGCTCTTTTGTCAGGTAAAGGAGCAGTGCTCTGAAAGCTGGTGATTTCAAATAAACCTGTGAGACTATACCCAGGTGTCATGTGGCTTCTGATAATATTCATCCAGATAAGCTACACACAGATGGCATCAAACAGGATAGACACAGACAGAATACGTACAGACAACACACAGACAGGATACAGTAGACAGGAAATACACACACACAGCACGCAGACAGCACTCAGAAAAGTACTCACAGACAGGAAACAAGTAAATGTACATTGAGGTACACACACACACACACACACACATACACAATAAATTACGATGTGTAGAATTTCCACTGTTTGATTTGATTTTAGGATTGCACTATTGTTGCACTTAATGAGATACCAAGTGATTGAGTGCTATCCATGGGGCCTTCAATTATCCTTCAAATGGACTTCTCTGTGCTGGCTCTGCAGTAACTCTTGGACAGAATCTGGTTACTGAGGTGTGTAGTTTGAGTGAGGAGGTTTTCCTTGTGTAGTCGTGGTGATGGTGATAGTCGTGTTGCTATGGTCTGGCGATGGAGGAGTCCAAGGACCTGCATGTCCTTGGTGGAGTGGGAGGGGTGTTGAAGTGTTGAGCCACGGGGTGGTTGGGTTGGTTGGTTCGGGTGTCCCAGAGGTGTTCTCTGAAACGTTCCGCAAGTAGGCGGCCTGTCTCCCCAATGTAGAGGAGGCCATATCAGGTGCAGCGGATTGCATTTCTTGCGGTTGCAGGGGAAGGTGCCGGGAGTGGAGGTTGTCTCAGTCGAATCCCTCGAACTCAGCACCACCTTCCTAACCTGCAATCTTCTTCCTGACCTCTCCATCCCCACCCCCACTCCGGCCTATCACCCTCACCTTGACCTCCCTCCACCTATCGCATTTCCAATGCCCCTCCCCCAATTCCCTCCTCCCTACCTTTTATCTTAGCCTGCTGGACACACTTTCCTCATTCCTGAAGAAGGGCTTATGCCCAAAACGTCGATTCTCCTGTTCCTTGGATGCTGCCTGACCTGCTGCACTTTTCCAGCAACACATTTTCAGCTCTTGCTAGATTGACATCCTTGCAAGATCATAGTAAGCTATTCCTAGCGTGGAAGGAGCATGGTTTAAGTTTTTTTTTCAATTTCCCTTCCAAAGAGATTGCGGATGTAGACTAGTTCACAGCTGGGGTCTGTGAACCATGAGTCATGGGCAAGCTGACCTGACTCTGTAGTAACTGCTGGAGACTAGGACATCCTGACCCTTGCAATTTGGGATGCATATCCCTATCCTGCACCACCAGAAATTGGAGGCACTGGGAATAGGGGCGGGAATTATGGAATTGGCTGCTATCTGCTGTTTTTTTACTCTGGGAAAATTCAGGACTTTGAGAGTCTGCACCATATTTCATGCTCACTGCAGGCTGATATTGGCCTTTCCATGATGCAGAAAGCTGTAATACCACAACCCCCTAGGGGAGTACAGTGCAAAGGTATAACTTCAGGGTTTCTCTTGCATTCAAGCAGATTACTCAAAACAACTACCCCATAACCTCACCCGAACAGAACTGTCTGAAAATTCACCCAAGGTCCCCCTCAGATGATCTACTGGGTTTCTCTGAGGGATTGATCAGATCTCTCCAGCAGGGGTAGACTGGGAATTCACGAGGAGGAGCTCAGCTCATCTTCCCAGTATCAGGCAATTCCATTGTTTCTCTGGGGTGATTATATCAGGACACTGAGATAATCCTGTGAAGATTTGAAACAAGCGTGTGTTTGCTGCAAGGGGACCAGGAGTCACTAAGTTCATTTTCCAGCTGCTAACTCGGGTTAATCAGTAACAGCTGACATTTTCCTGACCAGGCAGAGGCTAATCTGGTAAAAAGGAGCCCAAGGGAAAAATGGATAAGAGTCTGTAAAATTATGACTGTCCAGTAGAATGAATGCAGAGAAACTCTTTCCGCTTGTGAGAACAACAGTGCATTGATATTAATATTTTTTCATTCATTCACAGGATGAGGGTATCACTAACTAGGCTAACACTTGCTACCCATCCCTAATTACCCAGAGAGAAATTCAGAGTCAACCACATTACTGTGGGTCTGGACTCACATGTAACCCAGACCAGGTAAGGATGCCAGTTCCCTCTATGAAGGACATTAGTGAACCAGATGGGTTTTTTCGACAATCAACAGTGGATTAGTGACCATCAATAGATTCCTAATGTCAGATTTGTATGAAATTCAAATCTCACCATCTCCTGTTGTGGGGCTTTGAACCTGGTTGGCCTAGACTTGACTCGAGATGCAGAGCAGTGTGGTTGACTCTGGGCAATAATCATTCACAGGTGGAATTAAAAATTTAGGAGGAATTATTTTAAAGAAAGAGAAAAAAAACTTATATTTGGATAACTCTTATCACAACATGGGATGTTCCAAAACGCTTTGTAGCCAAAGAAACACTTTTGAACTGTAGCCAACACTAAAAGGTACAACATGAGGAGGATGAGAGTGTGGAACTTGGTGCCATAAGAAGTGGTTAACGATAACATTAACTGGGGGGAGGGGGGGTGTTTGATGAACACATGGGGGGAGATCCGAATAGGAAATTTGAGAGCACTGTGAAAGAGCTTAACAGAACTTGAGGAATTCGTTTGGAGTACAAGTATGGTCTAACCGGGCTGAATGGCCACTTGTACATTGTTGAATCAATGAAACCTGTAACTTTGAACTACGCTTGTGATTGGGTGCTGTGATATTCTCATGAACTCCCCTCAGTGAATCACAGAATCATTGATGGCTAGAGGACTGGTCCATACCCTGGGCTGTGGTTGCCTGAAGATATCTGGTACTCACTTATTTGGGGGTCCTTGGGTGTTGGCCAGAACAGTGAAGTTGTTCCTCACACTGCGCAAACTCGCCAGGATCTGAGAGGAAGACAGAAAGAGATAAAGTAATAGACATATGTCACAGACAGTTCTGGGTACATACAGAGTAAAGTTGCCTCTTCACTGTTCCCATCAAATACTCCCAGGACAGGTACAGAACCATGTTAGAAACAGAGTAAAGCTCCTTCTGCATTTTCCCAATAATGTGTTTTCACTCCATGTTCAGCACAGCACCCTTTTTTAAACCATTGGGGTATTTTCCAATTACAAATCAAATATACAAGAATGACAATTGGAAACTTCAGTTACCCTAATATAGATTGGTAAAAAAAAAAGCAAAAGGCAAAGAGGTTAGTAACTCCTGAAATTCATTTTGAGGACTTTAAAATTGATGCAGAATTTCTATTTTGTGGATGGTATGCAATTTGGAAGCATCCTGAGCTGTAAGAAGGTTAGTGCAGAACTTCACCAAGTCAGAAACATGCTGATGGGGTGAATGGACAATTAGCATATTAAATTTAATGTAGAGAAGTATGAAGTGATTTATCTCGTAGGAATAATGTAGAGATACAATATACAACAGGTAGTACGGTTCGGAAAGTGTACAAGAGTGGAGGGATATATTAAAATAGCAGGTGGATTCAGAGCATGGGCTAGTAAAAGCAATTAAGTTATATTAACCTTGTATAAAACATTAGAATATTGCATTAGGATATTCTGAAGAAATGTCATACTGACTCTCTCCACACATGCAGTCAGATTTGATGAGTTACTCCAGCAATTTCTGTTTTTATTTCTGATCTCCAGCCTCTGCAATATTTTGCTTTCATCACAGATTTAAGGTGATTGGCAAAAGGACAGGAGTAATATGAATGGAAACCTTTTCACAGAGTGAGTGGTTACAGTTTGGGATACCTGACAGACTGTGATGGAGGCAGGTTCACTTGAATGGTTAGACCCAGAAGCTATAGGAGCAGAATTAAACCACTCAGCCTACCATTCAATCCTGGCTGATATGTTTCTCAACTTCATTCTGCTGCCTTCACTCGCTCCCCCCAAAACCTTCGATCCCCTTTCCAATCAAAAACCTATCTATCTCTGTGTTAAATACACTCATGTCTTGATCTCCACAGCACTCTGCAGCAATGAGTTCTACACAGTCACCATCCTTTGGTTGAACAAATTCATCCTCACCTCAGTTCTAAAAGGTCATTCCCACACTCTGAGGCTGTGCCCTTGGGTGCTAGTCTCTGCTAGTAGTGGAAACATCTTAACCATATCTACTCTATCCAGGCATCTCGGTATTCTGTAAGTTTGAATGAGATACCTCCTCAGCTTTCTAAATTCCACTGAGGCAGACTCAGAGTCCTCAACAGCTCTTTAACCCCTTCATTCTTGGGATCATTCTTGTGAACATGCTCTGGACCCCCTCCAAGGCCAGCACATCCTTCCTTAGATACTGGGGCCAAAACTGCTCATTGTATTCCAAATGTGACCAGAGCCTTATACAGCCTCAGCACTACATCTTGCCTTCCAGTACTCTTGAAGTGAACGTAAACATTGTATTTGTCTTCCTTACTGGCAACTGAACTAATAACCTTTAAAAATCCTGAACTAGGACTCCTAACTCCCTTTGTGCTTCAAATTTCCGAAAAGTTTCCCCATTGAGAAAACAGTTGCCATCTTATGCAGGGAGAAAGTGTAGACTGCAGATGCTGAAGATCAGAGTCAAAAAGTGTGGTGCTGGAAAAGCACAGCAGGTCAGGCAGCATCCAAGGAACAGGAGAGTCAATGTTTCAAGGATAAGCTCTTCATCCTTTATTCCCTTGAACTTCCCCAGCACCTTCTCCTTCGTGTTGGCCACTACACTCACCTCTGCCTCCTGACTATGCTACTGGTGTCTTCCACTGTGAAGACTGATGCAGGAGGATATAGATAAACTGGGGAGTTGGGCGGAAAAGTGGCAGATAGAGTCCAATCCAGACAAATGTGAGGTGATGCATTTAGGCAAGAATAATTCAACAGCAAATTATACATTGAACGGAAGAGCCTTGGGAAAAGTTGGTGAGCAGAGAGATCTGGGAGTGCAGGCCCATTGTACCCTGAAGGTTGCTGCACAGGTGGATAGAGTGGTCAAGAAAGCGTATAGTATGCTTGCCTTCACTGGACGGGGTATTGAGTATAAGAGCTGGCAAGTCATGTTAAAATTGTACAAGACATTGGTTCGACCGCATTTAGAATACTGTGTACAGTTCTGGTCGCCATATTACCAAAAGGATGTGGACGCTTTGGAGAGGGTGCAGAGAAGGTTTACGAGGGTGTTGCCTGGTATGGAAGGGGCTGGCTATGAAGAGAGGTTGAGTAGGTTAGGTTTGTTTTCATTAGAAAAAGGAGATCAAGGGGGACCTGATTCAGGTTTACAAAATCATGAAGGGTATAGACAGGGTGGATAGCGATAAGCTTTTTCCCAGGGTGAGGGATTCAATAACAAGAGGTGAAAAGTTTAAGGGGGATACACATGGCAAGTACTTCACACAGAGGGTGGTGGACATCTGGAACGCGTTGCCAGCAGAGTTGGTAGAGGCAGGCACGGTAGATTCATTTCAGATGCATTTGGACAGATGCATGAGTAGGTGGGGAGCAGAGGGATACAGATGCACAGGAATTGACTGACAGGTTTAGACAGTACATTTGGATCGGTTCAGGCTTGGAGGGCCAAAGGATTCTGTTCTTGGGCTGTAAATTTTCTTTGTTCTTTGTTCTAAAGTATCGATTCAGCTCCTCCACCATTTCTTCATTGCCCAGCCTCATTCTCCAGTGGTCCAATGTCTGCTCTTGCTTCATTCATACCTTTTATATATCTAAAAGAACTCTTGCAACCTTTTATGTTGTGAGTTAGCTTACCCTCATATTTCATTTTTACCCTCCTCTCCTCTTATTGCTTTTTTTAGTTACCCTCTGCTGGTTTTTAAAGGCTTTCCAATCCTCGATCTTCCCACTAACCTTCACCACAGTGTGTGATTTTTCTTTTGTTTTTATGTTGTCCCTGACTTCCCTTGTCAATCACAGTTGCCTCATCCTCCCCCCTGGTGTGATTCTTCTTCCTTGGGATGAATGTCTTCTGTGCCTCCCAAATTACCCCAGAAATTCCAACCATTGCTGCTCCATTACTTTCCTTGCTAGGCCCCTTTTCCAATCGACTTTGACCAGCTCCTCCCTTATGTCTCTGTCGTTATCTTTACTCAGTCGTAATACTGGCTTCTCCTTCTCACACTGTGGTGTGAGTTCTACCATGTTATGGTCAGTGCTCCATTAGGGGTTCCTTCACTTTAAGCTCCCTAATTAAATCTACCTTATTACACATCACCGAATCCAGAATTGCCTGTTCCCTAGTGGGTTCTACGACAAGCTGCTCCAAAAAAAACCTCATAGACGTTCCACAAATATTCGGGTCTGCTGCCAACCTGATTTTCCCATTCCACCTGCATATTGAAATTTTCCCATGATTACTGTCTTTTCTGCTCCACAACCTGACTATTGCTAGGAAGCCTGTACGTAACGTCCAACAGGGTATTTTTTTCTTTGCAGTTCCTCAACTCTACCTACACAGTTTCTATGACCCCAATCTACCTACTGCACTCTCAGCTACCTTCCCCCCAGCCCAACCCTCTCCCACTTATCACTCCACCCCCTCGGCTCCCAGCCTCATTCCTGATGAAGAGCTCTTGCCCGAAATGTCGATTGTCCTGCTCCTTGGATTCTGCCTGACCCACTGTGTTTTGCCAGCACCACACTCTCGACTCTGATCTCCAGCATCTGCAGTCCTCACTTTTTCTACACAGTTTCTATGCCTTCTGACCCAAAATTACTCCTTGCTATTAATGTCTTACTAACAAGGCAACTCTTTCCCCTCTGCCATCTGCCTGTCCTTCCCATGGGGCACATATTCTTGGAATCCTTAGTCTGGAATGTACTACCTAAGAGGAAGGCAGTGCCAGAGTCACTCATGTAGTTAGGGTCTGGACTATACTGTCAGTGAGACTGGTGGAGTCAGGTTCTTTTGAGTAGTTAGTGTCTGGACTGCGCTGTCCAGACTTCTTCTGTCAAGAAGAAACTGGATAGCTGTCTGAAAAGGAAAAATATGCAACAGGGAGAAAGTGGGAGAGTGTACAAAGTGATCTACTCATTTGGTGAGCTAGACCATACTCAACGGGTAAACAGTCTTTGGCTGTAACAATCCAATGGCACGGTGATAGTATAAGGGAGTATAGGGTAGTTATGGAAACGAACAAACAACATTAAAAGATGAAAATATTGATCTGAAGGAGGGATAATTTCATTTAAAAGGTACCTAGTTCAGGTGTGCTGTAGTCAAAGATTAAAACATAGAGCAATAAATCAACAATAACAGGATTTCAAATAGGAAATAATTTAGATACAAATTAAATAGATTCCGGAGGGGAAAAGGAAGTGAATCAAAAAGTTCAGCACCCTGAAGGAGACGAGCCATAGAGAGTAAACATGCAACAGGAAGAGGGGTTTAATGATATATAGAGAGGTGAAGAATTATAAACCCTGAATGATTGAAGTTCAGAGAAATGGAAAAGGGCAGATGGAGGCTAAGAAGAATATATGAGGCAGGATTAGCAGAGAACACAAACAAACTTTAGACTCTTTCCCAAACACACATCTAGTTAAAGAAAGGGTGTATCTTCTTCTGGAGGCAGAGAGAATGATTGAGGTCTGGATGAATACTTTGCATCTGTCCCTGCAATATCACAGTACAGGAGCTGGAAAGGGGTGAAGAAATTTGATTCAATAAAAATAGGAGGGTATTTAAATGGTTGGCGGGACTTCAAAATAGAAAAGTCACCCAACACAAATAGACACATCCTCAGTTACTGCGGAGGGCATGGTTCAAGCAATAATCTTTCATTCCTTCTTGGAAATTTAAGTGATGCCAGAGAATTGCTGGATTGCAAATGTTGTATGTTGTTTAAGAAAGGAGAGATGGAATAGATCTGGCAGGCAGTGGTCGATAACTGACTAGTGACCAGAAACTGGACAACATTTATGTTTGCTTTGAGAAATATACATTAAGAAATAACAGCTGGTCATTTTATACACAGACTATCAGAAGTGTTTGACAGTGTATTGAGTAATAGACTAGTCAGCAACATTGAAGTTGAAAAGCACAGCAAGTCAGGCAGCATCTGAGGAGCAAGAGAATTAATGTTTCTGGCATAAACCCAAATTGAAGCCAATGGGATTAAAGAGGAAATGACATCATGGATGCACATTTGGCTAAGGGACAGAAAGCAGGGAGTAATATTGAACACATGATTTCAGACATATACCGTTGTGTTCCCTAGGGGCCAATATTAGAGACACTGCTCTTTTTGATTTTTATTAGTGAGCTGGACTTGGGTGTAGAGAACCTAACCTCAAAGTTTTCAAATTATTCAACGCTCAAAAATGCAGTGAACAATGAGGTGAATGGAAAACCTCAGGAAGTCATGGCCCCATGTGCAGAACCTTGGTACAGCTTTGCTCTCCTTATCTGAGGAAAGAGATCCTGACTGAAGAGGGAATGCAACAAGGGTTCACTAGACTTCTTCCTGGGACGACAGGACTGATGTATGAAGAGAGATGGATTGGTTAGGATTATATTCACAGGAGTTTAGAAAAATGAGGGGGATCTCACAGAAACCTATAAAAATCACAGGGAGTTTGAAGTCCAGAACCAAGGGCCACACTCTATGGATATGGAGTATTTAGGATTGAGATGAGAAGAAAATTCTTCATCCAGAGAGTGAAAAGCCTGTGGAATTTTCTGCTACAGAAAGTGGTTGATGTCAAAATATTGAATGTTTTCAAGAAGGACATGGATATAGTTCTTAGAATTAAAGGGATCAAAGCGTATGTGGGGAGAAAGTGGGAACAGGGGACCGATCAGTCATGATTATGTTAAACAGCACAGCAGACTCAAAAGGCCGAATGGCCTCCTCCTGCTCCTGTTTTCTGTGTTTCCATGGCTGTGAAGTAAACTACATGTGGCCGTTGAAATTTACATTCAGAAGTGTGACAGTGTGTATTTTGGAAGGAAGAATAAAGAGAGCCAATTTTTTTTTATTGGTGTAACTTTAAACAGATGCAACAACAGACAGATATAGCTACATATGTACATTTTTGAAAGTACTAGGACAAGTTGGGAAGACTGTTAAAAAGCATGCAGGTTTCTTGGGTTTATACACAGAAGCACTGATTATAACAACAATAAGTTGTGCTAAGTGTATGTAAAACACTGGTTAGATCGCCATTGGAAGATAATGTCCAATTTTGAGCACTGCACTTTATAAACGATGTCAAGTCCTTAGGAGATTCGTTAGAATGGTGCTGAAGAGAGAGATTTCGGAACCATGGAGAGGCAGGGATTGCACAGATAGAGCAGAGATGGTTAAGGAAAGAGTTAAATGAAGCTTCCAAACTTATACGCAGTTTGGGTAAAGTAAATAAGCTGATGCTATTTCTAGAGGATTGTTAACCTGAGCGCACAGAATGAAGGTTGGCAAGAGAATCAGAGGAAATGGGAAGAATTTGTTACACAGCAATTAGTGATGTGGAATGCACTGTCGAACAGGATAATAAAGCAGATTTAATAGTAACTTTGAAAAGGGAATTGGAAAATTACTTGAAAAGGAACTGTGCTATAGAATAGGGCAGCAGGATTAATTGTATGGCTACTTTGTGTTCTGTCATTAGGAAGTACAAGAGATTCTAATTTCATTTGTGATTTTCTTAAGAACATTGTGGCAGCACAGTAAGAGACAGAGAGAACGACAGACAGGTTGTAAGAAGTTGGCTAGCTTAACTCACCTGAGCAAAAGGAGTGACAATGAGGTCCTCAGTATGTCTGAAAGAAAAAACACGAGTTCAGAACGTGGATCAACAGGTGGATTAAAAACCAAAATATCCCAACAGAAGACAGATATACCTGCCTGGATGTCTTTATAAAACTGGTCAAAAATTGGAAGTGCCACCCATGAAGACGACATTTCCCATATTCATATCAGACTTAGCTGCAGGAGTAGGCAATTTAGCCCTTCGAGCCCACACCACCATTTAACAGGATCGTGGCTGATCTTACCTTGGTCTGCCTCCGCTGTATTCTGGGGCAGAGTTCCACAGATTTACAACCCTCTCAGAGAAGGAGTTTCTCCTCACCTCAGTTTTGAACCTACCTCATCTCAGTCCAAATCTTGTTTGAGCCTGTCCCACAAGAGGGAAATGCCTGTTCAACATCCACCTTATCAATCCCCTTTAGCATTTGATATCCCTCAATCAGAACCTCCCTCATCTTTCTGACCTCCCCATCAGCCATGATTGAGTGGCGGAGTGGACTCGATGGGCCAAATGGCCTTACTTCCACTCCTATGTCTTATGGTCTTATGGTCTCCAGTGAGTACAAGCCAAGCTGTTCAACCCGCCCTTTGTACACCAGCCCCATGTACACCAGCCCCTTGTACACCAGCCCTTTGTACACCAGCCCTTTGTACACCAGCTCCTTGTACACCAGCCCTTTGTACACCAGCCCCATGTACACCAGCCCCTTGTACACCAGCCCTTTGTACACCAGCTCTTTGTACACCAGCTCCTTGTACACCAGCCCTTTGTACACCAGCACCTTGTACACCAGCTCCTTGTACACCAGCCCTTTGTACACCAGCTCCTTGTACACCAGCTCCTTGTACACCAGCCCTTTGTACACCAGCACCTTGTACACCAGCCCCTTGTACACCAGCCCTTTGTACACCAGCTCCTTGTACACCAGCCCTTTGTACACCAGCACCTTGTACACCAGCTCCTTGTACACCAGCTCCTTGTACACCAGCCCTTTGTACACCAGCTCCTTTTACACCAGCCCCTTGTACACCAGCCCCTTGTACACCAGCCCTTTGTACACCAGCCTCTTGTACACCAGCCCTTTGTACACCAGCCCCTTGTACACCAGCCGCTTGTACACCAGCTCCTTGTACACCAGCCCTTTGTACACCAGCTCCTTGTACACGAGCCCCTTGTACACCAGCCCTTTGTACACCAGCTCCTTGTACACCAGCCCCTTGTACACCAGCCCTTTGTACACCAGCCCCTTGTACACCAGCCCCTTGTACACCAGCTCCTTGTACACCAGCTCCTTGTACACCAGCCCCTTGTACACCAGCTCCTTGTACACCAGCCCTTTGTACACCAGCCCTTTGTACACCAGCTCCTTGTACACCAGCCCCTTGTACACCAGCCCTTTGTACACCGGCCCTTTGTACACCAGCCCCTTGTACACCGGCCCCTTGTACACCAGCTCCTTGTACACCAGCTCCTTGTACACCAGCCCCTTGTACACCAGCTCCTTGTACACCAGCTCCTTGTACACCAGCTCCTTGTACACCAGCCCCTTGTACACCAGCTCCTTGTACACCAGCCCTTTGTACACCAGCCCTTTGTACACCAGCTCCTTGTACACCAGCCCTTTGTACACCAGCCCTTTGTACACCAGCCCCTTGTACACCGGCCCCTTGTACACCGGCCCCTTGTACACCAGCTCCTTGTACACCAGCCCTTTGTACACCAGCCCTTTGTACACCAGCTCCTTGTACACCAGCTCCTTGTACACCAGCCCCTTGTACACCAGCTCCTTGTACACCAGCTCCTTGTACACCAGCCCTTTGTACACCAGCCCTTTGTACACCAGCTCCTTGTACACCAGCCCCTTGTACACCAGCCCTTTGTACACCAGCTCCTTGTACACCAGCTCCTTGTACACCAGCCCTTTGTACACCAGCCCTTTGTACACCAGCTCCTTGTACACCAGCTCCTTGTACACCAGCCCTTTGTACACCAGCCCTTTGTACACCAGCTCCTTGTACACCAGCCCCTTGTACACCAGCTCCTTGTACACCAGCCCTTTGTACACCAGCCCTTTGTACACCAGCTCCTTGTACACCAGCCCCTTGTACACCAGCCCTTTGTACACCGGCCCTTTGTACACCAGCCCCTTGTACACCGGCCCCTTGTACACCAGCTCCTTGTACACCAGCTCCTTGTACACCAGCCCCTTGTACACCAGCTCCTTGTACACCAGCTCCTTGTACACCAGCCCCTTGTACACCAGCTCCTTGTACACCAGCCCTTTGTACGCCAGCCCTTTGTACACCAGCTCCTTGTACACCAGCCCTTTGTACACCAGCCCTTTGTACACCAGCCCCTTGTACACCGGCCCCTTGTACACCAGCCCCTTGTACACCAGCTCCTTGTACACCAGCCCTTTGTACACCAGCCCTTTGTACACCAGCTCCTTGTACACCAGCTCCTTGTACACCAGCCCCTTGTACACCAGCTCCTTGTACACCAGCTCCTTGTACACCAGCCCTTTGTACACCAGCCCTTTGTACACCAGCTCCTTGTACACCAGCTCCTTGTACACCAGCCCCTTGTACACCAGCTCCTTGTACACCAGCTCCTTGTACACCAGCCCTTTGTACACCAGCCCTTTGTACACCAGCTCCTTGTACACCAGCTCCTTGTACACCAGCCCTTTGTACACCAGCCCTTTGTACACCAGCTCCTTGTACACCAGCTCCTTGTACACCAGCTCCTTGTACACCAGCCCTTTCATCCCTGGCATCAACCTGGTGACCCTCCTCTGAATTGCCTCCAGTGCCACCATATCCTTCCTCAAGTAAGGAGGCCAAATCTGGACACAGTACTCTAGGTGTGGTTTCACCAACACCTTATATAATTGTAACAACACTTTTTTACTTTCATAATCCAGTCCGTTTGCAATAAATGCTGAAATCCCATTTGCCTTTCTTATTATATGCTGCATCTGCAAACCCACTTTCTGCGATTCATGCACAAAGACACCAAGATCCCTCTGCACTGATGTACTTTGAATCTGATTCCCATTTAAATAATAATTTGCCCTTTTATTTTTCCAGCCAAAATAGACAACCTAACACTAGTCCACATCAAACTCCATCTGCCAGATTCGGGCCTATTCTCTGAGCCTATCAATATCCATCTGTAAACTCTTTACCTCCTCATCATAGCCCACATTTTCCCACCTATTTTAGTATCATCTGTGAATTTTACGATGTTACACTTGGTCTCTGCTTGGAGATCATTTTACAGATTGTAAATAGATGTGGTCTAAAAAATGCACGATATGGCACCCACTTGTTAGAGTTTGCCATCCAGAGCACCCATTTATCCCGACCCTCTGCTTTCTGTCAGTCAGCCAGTCCTGTATTCAAGCCAATAGTCTATCTTTAACTTTTGGGATCTAACCTTCTGGATCAGTCTTTTATGTCAAATGCTTCCTGGAAATCTAAATATACCGCATCCACCAGATCCCCATTATCCATTTTGCTGGTTACATCCTCAAAGAACTGCAGCAAGTTTGGTGAGCAGGACTTGCCCTTCATGAAGCTGTGCTGACACTGGTGAATGATATTTCCATTTTCAATTTGTGTGTTGAATCATGATTCACACAGGCCTGTATCACAGAGACAACTGTTAATTTACATTTGCAGAGTAAGACCAGAAAAAGCAGATCAAAACTTTGTCCTTTTCTTTGGAAACCAGGATACCCTTCAAATATGGCCCCAGACACCTTCTGGGGGGTGGGTATGGTGCCTTTTGGATTTTTAAAGTACACTTCATTGTTTGTTTAAAAAGGCATAAACTTATTAAATGTCAAGGAACTATCGACAGACCTGTCAGAATTAACTGACAAAACTCACAAGAAGGCCTGTGAAAAGCAGCTATGAATGGGACCTATCAAACTGTCAAAGCAGTTAAATGTTCTGCTCCTTAAATCTTTGAACAGTATGTCTCCTTGTTAAAACAAACACTGTTTGCTACTATATTCCATCATAAGCCCTAGGGTCTACATAATTGGAAAAATGAGAGACATTTTATGGTCTTTAAAATCGTTTCAGACACAGTGCCAAAGCCTCAAGCCAGGACACCTGCTCACAATACCTTCCTCCTGTCCCAACATCAGATCTAGCCCACCTGTAGAAACTGAAAATCTGATTTCTGGGTAGTTATTTTTATAAGTCAAGTCACAGAGTTGAGAAGCATGGTATGTGCATTTGACTTGCAGACCAAAATATGAGTCACAATTTATCAAGAGAATGGGCATTGGACTGAGTTAGAAAGAGAGAGCGAGATAAAATTTGAGGACATTTGTCTGCAACACCTTGAGATGTTCTACTTTGTTAAAGGTGCTACACAAATGCAAGCTGGTATTGGCAGAGAGAGAGAAATAGAGTAAGATAAAGTGAGAGGGCATCAGAGAACTGAATGAGGCAGTAAGGGATAGAGACAAGATGAAGAAAGAGATACAGACAGAGACAGACAGCAATACAGAGATTTACTCAGGTGACACCAAAGTAGAGAGGCGTTAGTCTCTACTCACTACAACAGTGAAGGAGGGAGAGGAGAATCTGATTTAAATCTTTATCTGTACTTCCTGCACCTCTTGTATCTGTAGAATTCCTGCTCCCTGTCTCTCTGTATCTCTTGTATCTGTTTATTCCATGGAGCTCCTATATCTGCTGTGTTCCTTTTCCTAGTCTCTATGCATCACCTGTATCTGCCCTGTTTTCTATGGCTCCTGTATCTGTTGTGGTCCCCTGCCCTATGTCTCTGTATCTGTCTGATTCCTGTAACTCCTGTAGCGTTATAACTCTGTACAACTCCTATTCTGATGATAATTTGTGACTCATATTTTGGACTGCAAGTCAAATGCACATCATTCCTGATAGAGTCATAGAGCCATAGAGATGTACAGCATGGAAACAGACTCTTCAGTCCAACCCGTCCATACCGACCAGATATCCCAACCCAATCTAGTCCCACCTGCTAGCACCCGGCCCATATCCCTCCAAACCCTTCCTATTCATATATCCATCCAAATGCCTCTTAAATGTTGCAATTGTACTAGTCTCCACCACATCCTCTGGCAGCGCATTCCATACACGTACCACCCTCTGCGTGAAAAAGTTGCCCCTTCAGTCTCTTTTATTTCTTTCCCCTCTCACCCTAAACCTATGCCCTCTAGTTCTGCTTTCCCCGACCCCAGGGAAAAGACTTTGTCTATTTATCCTATCCATGCCCCTCAATTTTGTAAACCTCTATAAGGTTACCCCTCAGCTTCCGACGCTCCAGGGAAAGCAGCCCCAGCCTGTTCAGCCTCACCCTGTAGCTCAAATCCTCCAACCCTGACAACATCCTTGTAAATCTTTTCTGAACCCTTTCAAGTTTCATAACATCTTTCCGATAGGAAGGAGACCAGAATTGCATGCAATATTCCAACAGTGGCCTAACCAATGTCCTGTACAGCTGCAAGACGACCTCCCAACCCCTGTACTCAATACTGTGACCAATAAAGGAAAGCATACCAAACGCCTTCTTCACTATCCTATCTACCTGTGACTCCACTTTCAAGGAGCTATGAACCTGCACTCCAAAGTGTCTTTGTTCAGCAACAATCCCTAGGATCTTACCATTAAGTGTATAAGTCCTGCTAAGATTTGCTTTCCCAAAATGCAGCACCTCGCATTTATCTGAATTAAACTCCATCTGCCACTTCTCAGCCCACTGGCCCATCTGATCAAGATCCTGTTGTAATCTGAGGTAACCCTCTTCGCTGTCCACTACACCTCCAATTTTGGTGTCATCTGCAAACTTACTAACTGTACCTCTTATGCTCACATCCAAATCATTTATGTAAATGACAAAAAGTAGAGGGCCGAGCACCGATCCTTGTGACACTCCACTGGTCACAGGCCTCCAGTCTGAGAAACAACCCTCCACCACCACCCATTGACTTCTACCTTTGAGCCAGTTCTGTATCCAAATGGCTAGTTCTCCCTTTATTCCATGAGATCTAACCTTGCTAACCAGTCTCCCATGGGGAACCTTGTCGAACGCTTTACTGAAGTCCATATAGATCACAGCTACTGCTCTGCCCTCATCAATCTTCTTTGTTACTTCTTCAAAAAACTCAATCAAGTTTGTGAGACATGATTTCCCACACACAAAGCCATGTTGACTATCCTGAATCAGTCCCTGCCTTTCCAAATACATGTACATCCTGTCCCTCAGGATTCCCTCCAACAACTTGCCCACCACCGAGGTCAGGCTCACTGGTCTATAGTTCCCTGGCTTGTCTTTACCACCCTTCTTAAACATTGGCACCACGTTTGCCAACCTCCAGTCTTCCGGCACCTCACCTGTGACTATCGATGACACAAATATCTCAGCAAGAGGCCCAGCAATCACTTCTCTAGCTTCCCACAGGGTTCTCGGGTACCGCTGATCAGGTCCTGGGGATTTATCCACCTTTAACCGTTTCAAGACATCCAGCACTTCCTCCTCTGTAATCTGGACATTTTGCAAGATGTTACCATCTATTTCCCTACAGTCTATATCTTCCATATCCTTTTCCACAGTAAATACTGATACAAAGTATTCATTTAGTATCTCCCCCATTTTCCGTGGATCCACACAAAGGCCGCCTTGCTGATCTTTGAGGGGCCCTATTCTCTCCCTAGTTACCCTTTTGTCCTTAATATATTTGTAAAAACCCTTTGGATTCTCCTTAATTCTATTTGCCAAAGCTACCTCATGTCCCCTTTTTGCCCTCCTGATTTCCCCCTTAAGTATACTCCTACATCCTTTATACTCTAAGGATTCACTCGATCTATCCTGTCTATACCTGACATACGCTTCCTTCTTTTTCTTAACCAAACCCTCAATTTCTTTAGTCATCCAGCATTCCCTATACCTACCAGCCTTCCCTCTCACCCTGACAGGAATATACTTTCTCTGGATTCTTGTTATCTCATTTCTGATGATGAAGGGCTTTTGCCCGAAATGTCGATGTTCCTGCTCCTCGGATGCTGCCTGACATGCTGTGCTTTTCCAGCACCACTCTAATCTGGACTCTGATCACCAGCATCTGCAGTCCTCACTTTCATCCTGTAGCTCCTGTCTGTTGTGTTCCTGTTCTCTGCCTGTCTGTATCTCATGTACCTATCCTGTTTCCTGTATTTCCTGTATCTGCTGTGTTCCTGTTCCCTGTCTCTGTGTACCTATAGTTTCTTATAGTTCCTGCACCTCCTGTATTCCTGTTCCCCCCCCCCTCTCTCTCTCTCTCTGTATCACCTGTATCTGCCCTGTTTCCTGCAGTTCCTGAATCTGCAGTGCTCTCGCTCATATTACCTGTTAATTTTGTGTTGAGTACCTGAGGTACTTCTGGCCAGGACACAATGTAAGCATGCTCTCAGGCTTTTCCTGGATTATCACAGGATGGAGAAATCAATCAGATTATTCCTGGAAGTTACAAAGTGATAGGTAATAGTGCCTTGTTTTCCCTGTCTGTGCTCAATGCATGATGCTTAGTGGTCTGAAAACTGCCAGATGTCACGTACAAAGGCAGATATATTGCGGATGAGTGGAGGCCCCCATCAGTGTCAGCAGTTTAAAGGTTTCAGTCAATATTTACATAGTCCTGGGCTGCAGAAAACTGAGCAAATGTGATCTCTATGTCTCAGAAATAAGAAAGATCCTGTAGCTAATGAGTAAAATCTCCATATAACCCAAAATTAAAAAACTACATACGATGTACATGCTTAGGGATCAGAGTATAGTAGTGGAGACCACATGTCAGAATGTGGTTTTATAAAAGCGAAAGAGTATTATAACAGTGGATTGTCCCAGCTAGCTGAATGGAGTGGGAAACCTGCCTCTTGTGAAGAATGACATTTCTCATCGTACCTTTCACCAACTCAGGATTTCCCAAATATGTTCTCGAACCAATGAAATACTTTTGAAATTTAGTCACTTGTATCATGTGACAGCCAATCTGTGCACAGCAAGATCCCTCAAGAAACAATGCTATAATAACTTAGTCCAATCCTCATTCTAATGAAACTGGAATAAAACGAGGTAGGGAGTAGGTTCTATATCCAACGTTTCAATAACTGACAGTTTGGATAACTGCTATTTTCGATAATGGATGTGTTTAACACCAATGGGATAGATAAAGGGTATATTTGATAAGAGATAGGTTAATTAACCATTGGGTTTGGTAAAGGGTGTGTTAAATATTGAATGACTGAGTAACAGATGGACTGGATAACAGATGGATTCAATAACTTGTGGGTTCTGTCATGCTGTGTTGAGAAATGGGTGAAATGGACGAGTAAGCTCCTTCACCAGCATACAGCTCCAGCAGTGGTACAAAGACTTTTATCTCAAATTATTAAATGAATACTCAGGTGAAACTATAATTAAAGCCTGTCACTTTAAGGCCAGAAAGTATAACTGCATTAAATCTAGGCAAATGATTCACCTTGTTGAAAATGTTTTGAAAATTTGCAACCCTAAATCAGAAGAAACTATCATTAAACAATGATACTTTCCCATAATTACTGATCTGATTTGTGAGGGACACAAGGCCTTTTATATCACAGTTATATTAGCAGATCTTACTTGCTGTTACTTGTGGGTCTGATCGTTTCTGTGATATTCAACTATTAATCTAGCTTAGTTCTCGTAGCTACTGGGCCAGTTATTGCTGCGGGGATGAACTCTCAATAGTAAGGAGGTAAATAGTTGTTTTCTGCTTTGTCCTGAAAGAAGATCTCTTAATCTTTGATTATCTCCCTTTGTTTTAGTCTCTACATAAGACGAACATCATCCAGTCATCCACCATATGGTTCTAATCAAGCTGTTCAGAGATTTTATTATACACCTCTGGGAGAGGTGGGACTTAAACCTGGCTCTCCCAGTCCAGGGGTCCCCTCAAGGTCTTGTTTGTTTCAATAAGAACATCTCTCAATCTTCAAAACTCCAATTAGTACAAACCTAACCTTTTAAACCTTTCTTCATAAGATAAGCCCTTTTATCCCAGAAATGAGTGAGTGAACCTTCTGTGAACTGCTTCTAAAGCATTTCTGTAACAGACCAAAAGTAAAGACAGTCCTCCAGACATCGTCCTTGTACCACTGTAGCACAACATCCTCACCTTATATTCCAATCCTGTTGCAATGACTGACAAGATTCAATTAGCCCACCTAACCACTGCACTAACATTATGTGATGTGAAGACACTGGAACAGGAGGATTTCAGTGTTCATGCACAGAAGCTCTTTTTCATTTGATATTCTTGTTTCTCATTCCATATAAAAGGCTACTGGAATTTGGGAAGAGATGTTGAATTCACTGGAGCTTCAAAGTATCTCCAAAGGGGTTAGGCACATAAAACTGTGAAAGGAAGGTATAATTAAAATGTGACACATTTATATGAATAAATCCCAGTCCAAATATGGACATATGCATACATAATGGGAAATGTTGACATTAAAAGTAGTCTGAGATATATAAACAGGAAATAAGATTCTATAGGCAGGGAGAGTACACTGCCATGAAGTTCTCTTGTATAAAAGATATCTACAGACAATCAAAAAACAAATAATAAAGCTGTACTCACACTTCACTTGTCACGGAGGAATTTCGGGACATTGTTTTGGGTGACATATCGTAATCGCTGTCAGACCGATAAAGAAATGACTCCCGACGCTGGCTCTGAGGGAATGTCGGATGTAGCACCAGTCCCGGACTCGCCTGCGAGTCCAGTGGACTCCGACCTGGAGATGGTCCATTCTCAACGTCAAAACTGCAAAAAGAGGAATTTGTTTTTCATTAGTTTGCATATCCAAATGAATATTCCCTAAAATTGCTGATGGAACGTTTGGAAATTTAAAAATAATATCTTTCTCAATTAATTGCCGTCTTCCTCTCCTGAAGGTGCTGACTCTCCCTCAGGTACAGTTCCCCATCTCCTGAAGGTGGTGACACTCAGTGGGCTACTGGTCAATGAACTCAAGTTGCCCTTCATTTCCAGTTTTAAATATCGGAATATTAGGTGTTGACAAAATATCAGATTGTAGAGGATATCACAGATAAATCTAAGTCTACCTTCATGTCACATCCATTTGTGGACTCTAACACATACTGGATACTATAAGTCATATTTTACAACTTACCTGTGATGTTTCTGATTTCGGTTTGTATCCTGACACAGTCTTTGTGTTTAACTAATCCTTTAGACTCATCGCTGATTGAGGGCTAAATCTTTTGATATTTTGAAGAACACCTGTGCTCTCAAAGTATTGATGATAACAGACCACACACTTTAGATGTCGGTTGTTTTAACTCACCTGGTGCAGCCACAGTCCTTCTTAAGCAGCTTTTTAAATCCCTGAACTTCCCACAGTTCTATTTTCTTCCTCTACCTTCCCCTCACCATTCCCTCCTGAAGATGACGACCAGGGTTGATAAATCCAATGGTGTTGGCAGCCTCTGCTACCTTATCCCAGCAAAACAGACCCTGGGATATTTCAGTTTGCAAAAGCTATGCATTCTAGATCAGAATCCAAATATGGGATTTATTTGTAAAGGTTACTAAATCTTGGTTTTAATAATTCCCAGGAAACACCAAACCACTCTCCTTCACTCAAGAACTCCCACTTTGCCCCATCCAACCCCTTAGTTACAGTCCAGCCCCACAT
Organism: Chiloscyllium punctatum; assembly: GCF_047496795.1. Classification (NCBI taxonomy): domain Eukaryota; kingdom Metazoa; phylum Chordata; class Chondrichthyes; order Orectolobiformes; family Hemiscylliidae; genus Chiloscyllium; species Chiloscyllium punctatum. The sequence goes on from NC_092784.1 coordinate 63,190,868, forward strand.
TGTGAAGAATCTGTGTCCAGTCCACTTATTCAATCTTTTGGCACTCCAGTCACGTCCACTCTCTTGCCTGCTAACCCTCTCCTGACTTACTCTTACTTGGCAGTAGATGGTGACTGTAGAAGTTAACACTGAATGAGGAATCATTCTTTACTAAATGCTCTGTGGGCTTGGGATTAGCTGTTGATTTGAGGAACTATCTCTGGCTGAATCCACTGTGTGATTGCCTAACTGAAGCAGTCTGATGGCTGGGTGCAGGGATGAGAGCACAAACCACTCCAACACCATGGAAACAGGGTGAGGGAAATCTAAAGAGATAAATGAGGCTTTGGTAGAATAGAAGGCATGAACATTGAGTACTGAACACAGTACAGTTTTAAAATCCAAGGTACGTTGTAAAGTTCCACAGTTCCACTATCTGATCAGAGACAGATCACTGGTGGTACACCTCAGGCCAGGGGCTAGGTCAAGAAAGCAGGGCCTTCATGAAAACTTCAACAGGTGTGGGAACTGAACCAATTCACATCAAAAGCCAGCAAACATTATCTTGAAGTGTAGACAGAAGGTCTCTATGATAACATGATGGGCTGATCAAATGGGATCCAACAGAAAATCATAACTCCCTACCTGCATATACCACCACAAACACTTCACTTCAAATTTTGTCATCATTAACCTTAGATCTCCCTACATTTTAATCTTATCCTTCAATTTGCTGATAGTTTAAAAAAAAAATTATACATCCTATTCTCCAGGAACTGCACCCTGCCTTACACGTTCACCTTGAACAATCTGATTAAATATCCTTCCTTACACAGTCTCCCCCCATTCAGTTTAACTACCCTGCCTGACACACTCTGCCCCCCACATGGATTAGATACACTGCTCTACACACTCTCCAGTCTCATTTCCACCTTCTTCTGTTAGTTCTACATTCACAGGTCCAGGCTTAACTTCATTTTTAATTTTCATCCTTCTATTTCCTATTTTGTTTCTTTCTTTCCCTCCTCACTGTTTGTATACAGATAAAGCATTTTGTGCATCAGTTCACAGGCACTGCTGTGTACAGAGGGCACAAAGTACTTAACATTGACGCATAAATAGTGGACAATATTGATCAGGAGCACTATTATTGATCTGGAGTTGAGTAACAATCAAGAATAGTGCACAAAGTTAAAAATCACACAACACCAGGTTATAGTCCAACAAGTTTAATTGGAAGCACTAGATTTCGGAGCGACGGTCCTTCATCAGGTGAATCAAGAATAGGACATTGATCAAAATGTGAGATCAATCAAGATTTGCCAAAATGCTATATTTTGATCAGGAACACACTATTGACCAGGAGTTTTAGACTGAGCAGGGGCTGCTTGTTGATCAGTAGCAGAATATTAATCAGGTACAGAATTTTGATCAAGGCCAGAATATTGGTAAGAAGCAGAATATTGCTATTGCACTTTCTTTAGAAGTGTGAACAAATCAGTTAAGCACATTAATCTGATTAAAAACCAAAGTCTATAGAATAACAATAGCTGTGAAAGAATGAGATAACATAAGCATCAGCTGAGTGAGCTAGCTCATCAGTGAGGAGGGATACTCAGCCAGGTCTCTAACAGCTGAACTTCTCACAGCTATGCCAACTGCACAGGCCATAAATCCAAATGGAGACTGACTGGTATGAGTACCTCTCAGTACCAATGAAAAGTAGAGAACTTACTGCACTGTCAGCAGGTAGTGCTGTGGCCACTAACAATGTGCAGTTGTTGGGTGCTTGGCGATTGGTTAGTTCAGTTGGCTGGATGGCTAGTTTATGATGTAGAGTGATATCAACAATGTGGGTTCAATTCCAATGAGGTTAAATTGAAGAACTCTCCCTCTCAATCGTTCCCTTCACTTAAGGCATGTTGACCCTCAGTGTAAACCACTGCTGGTTGTCTCACTCCAGTGAGAAGGCAGCCCTAAGATCCACTAGCACTATGGTGACTTTACCTTGTTGGAGCTACCGATGGATGACACACAAGCCGAGGGAAGATGCAGCAACATGACTTGTTGAAAGTGGACCCATTTTTGAGAATGTCAAACAGAGAAGCAACCAAAGCATTGCTGAAGTGTAGACCCACAGCTGACAGAGCCTGACATCAGCTTCACACCTACAACTGATGCCCCTTTACTGGTGGCTTCATCCTCCTTGCTCTATATTCTAGTCTCTTGTCAGCAATCTCATTCAGATGGAGGTGACGTTTGAGTTTCTGTAGCCCCACGGTGGAGTTGATGTTTGATAGTTTTGCCCCACGGTGGAGTTGATGTTTGATAGTTTTGCCCCACGGTGGAGTTGATGTTTGATAGTTTTGCCCCACGGTGGAGTTGATGTTTGATCGTTTTGCCCCACAGTGGAGTTGATGTTTGATAGTTTTGCCCCACAGTGGAGTTGATATTTGATAGTTTTGCCCCACGGTGGAGTTGATGTTTGATAGTTTTGCCCCACAGTGGAGTTGATGTTTGATAGTTTTGCCCCACAGTGGACTTGATATTTGATAGTTTTGCCCCACGGTGGAGTTGATGTTTGATAGTTTTGCCCCACGGTGGAGTTGATGTTTGATAGTTTTGCCCCACGGTGGAGTTGATGTTTGATAGTTTTGCCCCACGGTGGAGTTGATGTTTGATCGTTTTGCCCCACGGTGGAGTTGATGTTTGATAGTTTTGCCCCACAGTGGAGTTGATGTTTGATAGTTTTGCCCCACAGTGGAGTTGATATTTGATAGTTTTGCCCCACGGTGGAGTTGATGTTTGATAGTTTTGCCCTACAGTGGAGTTGATGTTTGATAGTTTTGCCCCACAGTGGAGTTGATATTTGATAGTTTTGCCCCACGGTGGAGTTGATGTTTGATAGTTTTGCCCCACGGTGGAGTTGATGTTTGATAGTTTTGCCCCACGGTGGAGTTGATGTTTGATAGTTTTGCCCCACGGTGGAGTTGATGTTTGATCGTTTTGCCCCACAGTGGAGTTGATGTTTGATAGTTTTGCCCCACGGTGGAGTTGATGTTTGATAGTTTTGCCCCACAGTGGAGTTGATGTTTGATAGTTTTGCCCCACGATGGAGCTGAAGCTTGTTTCAAGTTCCCACCACCCTCTTCTGCCCTCAATCACTGTTTAACATCCAGTAAATAGAGAAGGACTACAAACCTAAGAGTCCTTGTGAATCGTTGTTTCTTGATGTCTTCCTCACTGAAGGAGAAATGCATAACACCGTCCTATACCAAATGAAGTCAGACCCTCGGCTACATCTGAGAAGCGTGTGTGAAGATGTCCAATGTCAGCTACTGCAAGACAATCTGAACCGAACAACTTGCCCAGCACTTACTCATTTCTCTCTCTGTCCCGAGGTATCAGAGGTAGCGTGGCTTTTTACAAAACCCGACACAGACTCACTGCTTTGGACTGAACCAAGTTACATTTCATTAAAATGCTATTTGTTTTATAGGATCTATTTACAGAATTGACAGCTGATGACGTTTAGACAGAGAAACAACCACATAAGCAACAAATTTGGAAATTTGCAACAAACTCGGAAATTTGCAAAAAACTGATATCTGGCAGGAAGCTAAACATCTTCATCCAGAAAGGACCTCAGGAAGGGTCACCGGACCTGAAACGTTAACTTTGATCTCTCTTCACAGATGCTGCCTGCTGAATTTTTCCAGCAATACTTTTGTTTCATTCATTCCCATAAGACCTAAGACATAGGAGCAGAAATTAGGCCATTCAGCCCATCGAGTCTGCTCTGCCATTAAATCATGGCTGATAAGTTTCCCAATTCCATTCTCCTGCTTTCTCCCTGTAGCCCTCAATCCTCTTGATACAAATGTACCGGTCCCCACAAAGCTGGCCAATCCCAGAGTAAGCCCCTGGTTTGTGCTGACTTGGCTCATGCCTGAGAGATCTCCGTTGCTAACCCTCCAGACCAGGAGAGCACCTGCTCCTCACAGAAAGGAAATGTGTGAGGGTACTGGTTAAGAGTAGAATTGGGCTTGAGTACTTGAATTTTCTAATGCTGCACCAATCCCATGTGATAGTGGGCAGAGAGCTGGGATTGCTTTGAGTTTTGCCATTCTTCCAGGACGGACCAGAGTGCACTGTTCCTCAGGTGCAGTGACAGGAAGTATCTGCCACTGAAATCTAATACATGGAGTAAATGTGTGGTATAAGTGAGAAGCACTGACTGACAACCAAGACTCCATTTACAGCAAATATGATCATTCTGTCCACATTTCACCCCCAAGTGCAATTTAAATATTTTGTGAAATATTCATAAAACAGAGCATCTACAAACCCTTTCTTTGGAGTCTGTTCTCCTAAAGTACAATCCTAAACTTAATCTCAACACCAATCCCAGCTCCCAACCTATTCCTATCCTAAGCTCTACAAAAAAACCCTGCACACACACATTCCAACATCCTCCACCTTAAGTCTTCCTCTCTGGTTTAACTACATAATTCAGACATCCATGCTGGCAAAACAAAAATTGAAGGGGATGTTGCTACTAGGTTGAGATGAACAGGGTTGGAGGAGGTTCATTTCAGGCATCAACACTAGGGCAGATCCTTCTGTGTCTAATGGCCTGTTCCAAGTGTAATCAGTAACCCAGCGGTTTGAAATGCACAGAATTCTTGGAAAAATATCGTATCAGTGTAAGTCTGGCAGAAATCCGAGCTAAGTTATATCACATGAAGGTCAATGTGAATGTGATTTTTAAAAATGAACCTTTACGTGTCCCAGTTACTTAGTGGGTAACTGTAATAAGGAAACACATGGATTGAGAGGTCTAGGGTTTTGGCTTTGATCTCTTTACCTGATTTCACACGGCTCATAACGTTTCTGTTAGTAACAGTATGAGGATTAGTTTTTTTTTACATCTAGCACTGCAATCACACAAAACTGAACATTTTTCCCATCACTACATTACCCATGGTATATTCTTCCACCTATTAACCACCACAGGTAAATCACCCATGTTTCCAATTGGACATTTACCATGCCAAGCCCATTACAGGTACCACACACCATCAAAAGTGAGGAAGGTGATGGTTAGCAGTTGGAGAAATTATCCAGTGAGGCCCGTGCCTCATCCCTTACCTCAGCTCTGTCTGCTGACTCCAGGTCCCACCTCCCCTCCCTCACTTCAATTTCTATCCAGGGAACTGCCAAAGTCCCTTTTCAGGGATCTTCCCCTATTCCAGTCTCCACTCATGTTTCTGCTGGAAAGTGAAGGGGGGCTTTGTTGTGATGCCTACTGTAGTTGATTGGTCTGCTCACACTTTTGTACACATTATGATAACCCAGTTGGGGGAAGGTAAATGGCAAGTGCTGGGTTCACACAGATCTGTACACCGGCAAGACACAATTCCAGGAGTTAAGACATTAATAGAACTACAACACATTGCTGTTCCAAGCAGACTGAACAGCTCACTGCCAAACTAGCAGACCTGAGTGAATCTCAGTGACGGGAATAAACGGTGCCATCGGTGTTCTGGGAACTTGTGGAGGGGGTGAAAGTGTGAGACGTTTTGCAGAGAAGTTGAGATTCAATAGTCAGCCTTGCAGTGATGAGACTTCACAAGAGTGGAGATTTGATTTCAAGTTGATCCTGCCATACTTTTGCAGGAATCTACGAGCTGAACAGCTCCAGTGCTGGGAATCCTGACTCCGTCTCTTTGCAGTAGTTCAGGAGGGTGTGTGCTGTCTTAGTGATGTCAGCCTGTCCTATCCCTCTGTACTCAGTCAGCTGTGACGACAGGACCATTCATTTCCAGCTCAGTGCTGGCTACTAGCCAGCTACAGTTCGATCAGAATCTCACTCCTGACTGAGACACCATCCCTGTCACTCACTTTCCCTCATTATCCACGGAGCAGAAACCCAGCAGGTCACATTAAAGACTTTCCATTTTGGGGGGAAATCCATGGTCAATGTGTAAATTACACACAAGATCGTGTCAGTTTTGTCATGTTGGTTCTTTCATAGATTCATACAGCACAGAAAAGGTCCTTTGGCCCAACGAGTTTGATCTGACATAACTACCACTGGACCACTAATCTCAATTTCCTGCATGTCCCATATCCTTGAATCTCGTGATATTTGAAGTACTCATCCAAATATTTTTTAAAGGTTTCCAGCCTCCCTACTTTACCAGGCAGTGCATTCCAGATTCCTACCACTCATTGTGTGAGCAAGATGTTTCCCAAATCCCTTCTGAATCTCCTGGCCTTTACCCTAAAACAATGCTTGATTGACTCCACAACCAAGGGGAACAGCTGATCTCTATTCACCCTGCTTACACTCTCATAATCTTATACACCTCAATCATGAACCCCGTCACCCTTCTCTGCTCTGAAGAAAACAATCCAAACCTATCTAGTCTCTCCCTATAGCTCAATATCTTCATCCCAGGCAACATCCTGGTGAACATCCTCTGTAGCCCCTCTAGTGCTAGCACATCCTTCCTATAGTGAGGGGACCAGAAACACACACTACCCCAGCTGTGGCCTGACCAACACATTGTACAACTCCAGCATTACCTCCTTGCTCTTAGTACTCTCTGCCATGGCTAAATGAAAGCAAGTGTCCCATATATGGCCTTAACCCTCCTGTTCACATGCTCTGCTGACTTCAGGGATCTGTGAATAATTACCCTGAGATCTCTCTGCTCCTCTAAGTTACCCAGTGTCCTTATTCATCAAATACTCCCTCATCTTGTTTCTTCTTCCAAAGTGTATTACCTCGTAGTTATCAGGTTAAATATTATCTGTCATTGGTCTATCCATCTGACCAACCCATCTGTATTTTCCTGTAACCTACAACCATCTTCTTCACTATTAATCACTCTACCAATCTCGGTGTTGTCTATAAATTTGTTGTCTGAACATTCCCCCCACATTTTCATCTATATCATTTATGAATCTAACAAACAATAAGGGTCCCAATCTGATCCTTGTGGTACACGGCAGGATACTGGCCTCTGGTCACTCAAACAGCTTTCCAGCGCTACCCTCTGTGTCCTATTGCTGAGTCAGTTTATGATCCATCCTGCTAAGTTTCCCACAAATCCATGTGCTTTAACCTTCTCAATCAGTCTCCCCTGAGGGACCTAGTCAAAAGCTTTGCTAAAATCCATGTAAACTACATCGACTGAACTTCCCTTATCCACACACTTGATCACATTTTCAAAATAAAAGATATGCCCTCCTTCTAACAAAGCCATGCTGACTATGCCTAATTAACCCATGCCTGTCCAAATGGGTATTAATTTCCATCCTCAGAATTTTCTCTAATGGTTGCCCTACCACTGACATGAGACTCACCGGTCTATAATTTCCTCGTTCATCTCTACCACCCCTATTAAAAAGTGGAACCATAATCAGCTGTCCTCCAGTACTCTGGCACTTACTCCATGGCCAGAGATGAATTACAACTTTGTGTCAGAGTTACTGCAATTTCCTACCTTGTGTCCTACAATAGCCTGAGATGCAATTCATCCAGGTCAGGGGATTTGACTGTTTTTAAGCCTGACAGAGCATCCAATGCCTCCCCATTTCCTATGTCAAACTGTGCAAGTTCCTCAGGTACCTTTTCCTGAATTCCATTCTCCATTTCCAGATTAAAACCAAAGGGAAGTATATATTCAACACCATTCCAACATGAGGTAGGATGTCCCCTTGGTCTCTACTCTTTCCCTGGTTGCCCTCTTCCCTTTAATGTTTAATAAAATATCTTTGGATCCTCCCTAATCTCTTCACAAGTCCTTTCTAATGCCCCTGTTTTGCTCTTCTAATTGCTTTCTTATGTTCCCTCCTGAATTTCCTGTACTCCTCCTAAAAGCCCTACTCTTCTTCTTTATCATCGTTATCTAGGATTCTCTGAACTTATTGCTCCTACATTTCCCTCAAAAAAGTATATGTTGGACCTGTACTCTCCCCAACTCCTTTTTGAATGCCCCCCCCCCCTCACCCCCACCATTGCTCTGCTGTAAACTTACCCACAAGGAGTTGTTCCCAGTTTACTGTGGCCAAGGTCCTGCTTTATTCTAATAAAATTTGCCTTCCTCAATCCAAAGCTGTCTTTTGCAATCCGTATTTTTTGTTGTCCAGAACAAATTTGAACTGCACCATATTGTGGTCACTATTGCTAAAATGTTCCCCCATTAAGTGAGTTTTGAGAAGATCTGTAGCTCAGATTGAGGTTCTGGATGTAGGTTTGCTCGCTGAGCTGGAAGGTTCGTTTTCAGACGTTTCGTTACCAAACTAGGTAACATCTTCAGTGAGCCTCTGGTTGAAGCACTGGTGGTGTAGCCTGCTTTCTGTTTTTATGTTTGGGTTTCCTTGGGTTGATGATGTCATTTCCTATGGTGACTCAAAATCTCACTGGGCCCTCCAATACTGAGAAATCAGTACAATTCATACAACTGCAAGCAGCATTCTCCAGGCTAGCGAGGGGGGTTGCAGTGGACTACACATGGACCCAAAAGCCATCAATTTTAAAGCATAGCCCTTTCAGATCATGAAAACTACATTTGTGCTGGATATCATTCGCCTTTGAGACTCTCTCTCTCCGCCGATTCTGGAATGGTGTTAAAAAGCGATTGCCACCTGAGGACAGACTCCGAAAAGAGCTCCCACATGATCCTGTTTGTCAATACTACCTCTGATTTGGCTTCACACAAACCTCATGAGATAGAAATGGATGCTGAACCAGAGAAACAAGTGAAAACCTGGTTAAGGGGATAGACGTTAAACAGCACACTAAAGGTATAGAGGTTTGGCACGAGAATGAATTTGGCAGCTAAAAATGGGCTGATTAAAATCAGGGATAGGGGTGGAATTGGAGGAGCATGGTAGGGGATGCTGGGGGAGGAAAGGTTGCAGAGGGATTCGAAAGTAGTGCTGAGCATTTTAACACAGAGACTCTGCTTTGCTGGGAATCTGTGCTTGTGAGAACAGGGGAAGGTGACTTGGTGCCTGCAGCACAGTCTGGGGTGAACAGAATCTTATCGACAGGCAGGACGGCCAGAGGAACACTGCTGGAGCTGTCACTATAGCTGAGCCAGCAGCGTAACCAGGTAAGGTTAGACGGGTGGCAAGGAGATGCAGAGATGTGGGCTCTGAAATATAGGTCAGCAGCAACAAGAACTCAGTGTGAACAGCGCGGTTCAGCCTGAGGGGGTGACCAGGGAGAGGAGTGGTGGGGATGAGATGATGCCATGGGGGTGGGGGGGAACGGGGGGGAATGAAATGGTGGCCCGATGGACTGAGGCACTGATTGAGGGGGTGGGTTTGACAGCGAGGTTTGTGATGGGAGCAAAAGACAACATCTTCAGGCTTCTTGATCTTTAACTGAGGATTTTCTGTCCCACCCAGGATTGGGTGAGGATTTTCACAGGACAGGCAGTAGAGGAATTGACAGATGTGGCATACAGGTGTCTATTGTATATCCATTCAGCGAAATGATATTAACAGAAGGCATGTGGATGGTCAATAAAAAGTAATCACTGGTAGAGCATTGGTTAGAATCCTCAAATAGAGCCTTCCAAACCCATAACCACTTCCATCTGAAGGACAAAGGGAGCGGGTACCTGGGAAAACTATCACTTGTAAATAACTCTGCAAACCATTCGCCATCCTGACCTGCTGCTAGGGAGCACTGCCTGAGGACACTGAGCCAATAATAATATCAATGTTTCTCTGAGGCCCTGCTTAGAAATCCAGCCCTCTGACCAAACCTTTGGACATTTAACCCCATACCTTCTCAAATGACACAGCACCATACTTTGGTTTGTGAAACTCCTTGGTATCACTTGCTCTGTTGAAAAGCCAGTATAGATAAAAGTTCTTGTTGCAGTGTGGGGCCTGTTGGGTCCTCAGTAGTTTAAATGGAATGGGTTTAAGATTGCAGCAGCCATGCCCCATGGACAGCAAAGTTTTGAGAGGTTGGGGAGTTGTGGCACAGGGTTAGACAGAGAGAGAGAGAGAGAGATGCAGGCAGGAGGAGGACACCCTGGAGGAAGGCAAGCTAGGGTTTTCCCAATTCTTGCTCTGTGTGGTTACTGTCGGCTCAGGGACTTGGATGCTATCCACAGCTTGCATTGCCTCCATGAGCAGTGAGTGTTTGGGTGCGGGGATGATAGCGACGCTGTTATCTACCCTGTAAGGGTTATTATGCATTTAGCAGAGCATGAGAACCTACGAAAGAAATGTTGTTACTTCTTCCTTTTCAGCTCCTAAATTATAACAGACACATCAGGATCAGCAGTCAGGTGGTCTGTAAGGAGGTGCGTACTTAATATCCTGAATGTTCAGCTACAGATGGAGGGATGGTGATGTCTAATGAAGAAATGATGACACCAGCAAGAGAGTCCTGGCAGAGAACTCTCACAGGGCCAACGGGCAGTCCGGCAGTAAGTGTCAATGCATCCTTGGAGAGAGCTACCTCAATGAGACTAGCACAGGGGAAAGATTAAAAAACAACCTTTTATAAAGAGCTCACTATTCACTGAGATGTTTTTCTGCACAGAGTAGGCAGGATGTGGGGAGGGCTTTGGGGGAGGGGTTGATTTTCAGAGAAATGAATTGGGTCATTGTGCAGAAAACTTTTATAACCTCACAGGAAAACTAGACTGAGACCATCTGTCACATACACATCGACACAATCCCTCTCTCTCTCACACACACACGTACACACACTCCCTCACATACACACACATACATTCCCTCACAAACATACACACACTCCCTCACAGACAGATATAAATACATTCCCTCTCACACACACAAATACACATACTCCCTCACACACAGATACACATACACACATTCCCTCACACACACGTACACACACTCCCTCAAAACCAGACTCTCTCCCTCACACACATACACATACACACATTCCCTCACACACACATACACACACTCCCTCAAAACCAGACTCTCTCCCTCACACACATACACATTTACACACTCCCTCACACAAACGCACACACACTCCCAACACAAACGCCTTGACAAACCAGACTCCCTCCCACACACACTCACATAAATGCAGCTCCTCACAATCCAGACTCACCCACACACACATTGCCTCACACGCACACGCTCCCACACAAACCCATCACAATCTCACACACACACCCTCACAAACCAGACTCTCTCCCACACACACTCCCTCACACAAACACAGCTCCTCACAATCCAGACTCACCCACACACACATTACCTCACATACGCACACTGCCTCACAAAACCATTTCCCCCTCACACACACTGGCTCACAAACCAGACTCTCTCCCACACACACTCCCTCACACACACACTTCCTTACAAACCTAACTCCCCTCCACACACACTCCCTCACACACACACACACACACACTCCCTCACAAACCAGACTCTCTCCCACACACACTCCCTCACACACACACTCCCTCACAAACCTAACTCCCCTCCACACACACTCCCTTAAGAACCAGACTCCCTCCCACACACACACTCCCTCACAAACCAGACTCTCTCCCACACACACTCCCTCACACACACACTCCCTCACAAACCTAACTCCCCTCCACACACACTCCCTTAAGAACCAGACTCCCTCCCACACACACACTCCCTCACAAACCAGACTCCCTCCCATACACACTCCCACACAGACTCCCTCCACACACACACTCCCACACACACACTCTCCCTCACAAACCTAACTCCCCTCCACACACACTCCCTCACAAACCAGACTCCCCTCCACACACACTCCCTCACAAACCAGACTCCCTCCCACACACACTCCCTCACACACACACACACACACTCCCTCACAAACCAGACTCTCTCCCACACACACTCCCTCATAAACCAGACTCCCTCTCACACACACTCCCTCACACACACACACACACACTCCCTCACAAACCAGACTCTCTCCCACACACACTCCCTCATAAACCAGGTGTGAGAGAGAAAGCAGGAAATTATAGACCAGTTAGTCTGACCTCAGTGGTGGGAAAGATGCTGGAGTCTTTTATAAAGGATGAAATTACGACACATCTGGATAGTAGTAACAGGATAGGTCAGAGTCAGCATGGATTTATGAAGGGGAAATCATGCTTGACTAATCTTCTGGAATTTTTTTGAGGATGTAACTCTGAAGATGGACGAGGGAGATCCAGTAGATGTAGTGTACCTGGACTTTCAGAAAGCTTTTGATAAAGTCCCACATAGGAGGTTAGTGAGCAAAATTAGGGCGCATGGTATTGGGGGCAAAGTACTAACTTGGATTGAAAGTTGGTTGGCTGACAGGAAACAAAGAGTGAGGTAATAAACGGCTCCATTTTGGAATGGCAGGCGGTGACCAGTGGGGGTTCCGCAGGGATCAGTGCTGGGACCGCAGCTTTTTACAATATATATTAATGATATAGAAGATGGTATTAGTAATAACATTAGCAAATTTGCTGATGATACTAAGCTGGGTGGCAGGGTGAAATGTGAGGAAGATGTTAGGAGATTACAGGGTGACCTGGACAGGTTAGGTGAGTGGTCAGATGCATGGCAGATGCAGTTTAATGTGGATAAATGTATGGTTATCCACTTTGGTGGCAAGAACAGGAAGGCAGATTACTACCTCAATGGAATCAATTTAGGTAAAGGGGCAGTACAGAGAGATCTGGGTGTTCTTGTACAGCAGTCAATGAAGGTAAGCATGCAGGTTAAGCAGGTTGTGAAGAAGGCTAATAGCATGCTGGCCTTCATAACAAGAGGGATTGAGTATAGAAGCAAAGAGGTTCTTCTGCAGCTGTACAGGGCCCTGGTGAGATCACACCTGGAGTATTGTGTGCAGTTCTGGTCTCCAAATTTGAGGAAAGACATTCTGGCTATTGAGGGAGTGCAACGTAGGTTCACGAGGTCAATTCCTGCAATGGCAGGATTACCTTATACTGAAAGACTGGAGCGACTGGGCTTGTATACCCTTGAGTTTAGAAGACTGAGAGGGGATCTGATTGAGACATATAAGATATTATTAAAGGATTGGACACTCTGGAGGCAGGAAACATGTTTCCGCTGATGGGTGAGTGCCGAACCAGAGGACACAGCTTAAAAATACGGGGTAGACCATTTAGGACAGAGATGAGGAGAAACTTCTTCACCCAGAGAGTGGTGGCCGTGTGGAATGCTCTGCCCCAGAGGACAGTGGGGGCCCAGTCTCTGGATTCATTTAAGAAAGAGTTGGATAGAGCTCTCAAAGATAGTGGAATCAAGGGTTATGGGGATAAAGCAGGAACAGGATACTGATTAAGGATGATCAGCCATGATCATATTGATTGGTGGTGTAGTCTCAAAGGGCAGCATGGCCTACTCCTGCACCTATAGTCTATTGTCTATTGACTCTTTTTCACACACATATGCACACACACACTCCCTCACAAACCTTCTCCCTCTCTCACACACTCCCTCACAAACCATACTCTCTCCCACACTCACTCCCTCACAAACCATACTCCCTTCCACACGCACCCCCTCACACACACACTTCCTCACACACTCCCTCACAAACCAGACTCCCTCCACACAGACCCCTCACAAACCAGACTCCCTCCCATGCACACACCCTTACAAACCAGACACTCTCCCGCACACATTCCCTCACAAACCAGACTCCCTCACAAATACACTCCCTCACAAACCAGACTTCCTCCCACACTCTACCTCACAAACCCGACTCCATCCACACACCCTCCCTCACAAACTCCGTTTCCCTCACACACACTCCCTGACAAACCCAAATCTATCCACACACACTCCCTCACAAACCTGACTCACTCCCAAACGCAACCCCCCCCACACACACACTCCCTCACAAACCAGACTCCCTCACACACACACTCCCTCACAAACCCAACTCCCTCCCGTACACACTCCCTCACTAACTCGACTCCCTCCCACACACACTCCCTCACTAACTCGACTCCCTCCCACACACACTCCCTCACTAACTCGACTCCCTCCCACACACACTCCCTCACAAACCAGACTCACTCCAATACACACCCCCCACACACACACTCCCTCACAAACCCGACTCCCTCCCATACACACTCCCTCACTAACTCGACTCCCTCCCACACACACTCCCTCACTAACTCGACTCCCTCCCACACACACTCCCTCACAAACCAGACTCACTCCAATACACACCCCCTCACACACACTCCCTCACAAACCAGACTCCCTCTCTCACACACTCCCTCACAAACCAGATTCCCTCACACACACACCCCCTCACACACACTCCCTCACAAACCAGACTCCCTCCCACACACACCCTCACAAACCCAATTCCCTTCCACACACACTCCCTTACAAACCAGACTCCCTCCCACACACACACCCTCATAAACCCAACTTCCTCTCATATACACACTCCCGCAGAAACCTGATTCCCTCCGACACACAGTCTCACACAAACCTGACTCCCTCACACACACACTCCCTCACAAATCAGACTCCCTTTCATACACACTCCCTTACAAACACGATTCCTTTCCACACACACTCCCTCACGAACCCGACTCCCTCCCACACACACTCCCTCACAAACCTGACTCCCTCCCACACACTCTCCCTCACAAACTCAGTGCTCTCCACACACACTCCCTCACACACATACACAGACTCCCTCACAAACCTGACTCCCTCACATACTCTCCCTCAAAAACCAGACTCCCTCCACAAACACTCCCTCACAATCCCGGCTCCCTCACAATCCCGCTCCCTCACAAACCCAACTCCCTCACAAACCCAACTCACTCCACACACACTCCCTCACAAATCCGACTCCCTCTCACACACACACACACACTCCCTCACGAACCCAACTACCTCTCACACACACAAACTCCCTCACAAACCCGACTCCCTCACACACACACACATCCTCACAAACTAGACTCCCTTCCACACACACTCCCTCACAAACCCAATGGCCTCCACACACACTCCCTCACAAATCCAACTCCCTCCCACACACACTCCCTCACACACACACACACACACAAACACACACTCCCTCACAAACCAGACTCCCTCCACACAACTCCCTCACAAACCATACTCCCTCCCACACATACACTCCCTCACAAACCTGACTCACTCACACACACTCCCTCAAAAACCAGACTCCCTCACACACACTCCCTCACACACACACACTCCCTCACACACACACTCTCACACAAACCAGACTCCCTCCCACACACACTCCCTCACAAATCATTTTCTCCCCCACACACACTCCATCATAAACCCGACTCCCTCAGACACACACACACTTTCTCACAAACCAGACTCCCTCCCACACACTCCCTCATAAATTAGACTCCCTTCCACACACAGTGCCTCACAAACCCAATTCCCTTCCACACCCACTCCCTGACAAACCTGACTCCCTCTCACTCATACTCCCTCACAAACCCAACTCCCTCGCCCACACACACTCCCTCACAAACCCGACTCCCCTCCACAGACGCACACACTCCCTCACAAAGCAGGACGTTTTGCAATAGAGTGCTGAATCTGTAAGGAGGGGCTTCTCATTAAATATGTACAAATCTGTGATGGTGGCCCAGGGTAGTTTAAGGAAGTGGTTAATCAGATGTACAGGATTCTGAGCTTTATATGTAATTGCACAAAGTACAAAAGGAAAGATGTTATAATGAACCATCGTACATAACCAGTTTAGGCTCAATTATTGTTATTTGTCCAGTTGAGTGTATCACATACCAGGATGGATATAAAGGTAATGGATGTACGATTTACAGGAATGATTCTGGGGTTGAGATGCTATGGTTGGATGGAGAGATTAGCAGAGTCAGGGCTGTTCTCCTTTGAACATGTTGAGAGGAGATCTGAGAGAAATGTTCAAAATCACGAGGGAACTGGGCAGACAAAATAGAGAGAGGAGTTGTTCCCATCTGTGAAAGGATTAAGAATCAGAGATCACCAATATTTAAAGTGATTCAGGACCTGGAATGTTGTGTCTGAAGATTCAATCATGGATTCCGAAGGTGAATTGGTTTGGAGAAAAGAATTGATAAGGAAGGATTGTGATGAGCGACCAGCACAGACTGATGGACAAATTATTTCATAGAATCCCTACATGTGGAAAGAGGCTATTTGCTCATCAAGTCCATACTAACCCTCTGCTGAGTATCCCAACCAGACTCCTCCCCTATCCCTCCCATGGCCAATCCCTCCATGGACTATGGAAGAAAACCAGAGCATCCGGAGGAAACCCATGCAGACACTGGGAGAATGTGCAGACTCCACACTGTCACCCAAAACTGGAATCGAACTAGGTTCCTGGTGCTGTCTCCTCATGTATTATAACTATTTTATAAAACTATTCGATATTTGGTGATATGCAGTTGAGCTCACACAAGGATGTGGGGCAGCAGGAGAAATTTCAAAATGCGTACAGTTTTGAATGCAAGATTTTCTGACTGCATCAACAGCAGAAGCTATTTATTAAAGCTGATCTTTGCGATGCTCCAGTATTTGGTTTAAAGATTATCCTGCACTGTCCTCTGCTGATGATGCTTGGTACTGCTTGGCCAGCCTTTAGATTCTATTGTCACATTTGGAAGTTGCCAATCTAACAGAAAAAAAACAAAAGGGGAAGTCTACCACACGTGAACTGGGTAAACAAACACACATTCGTGGCCTAGGCCGAAACATTATCACATTTATATCATTTCCTTCTGAATTGAATAAATCTCCGGAAATATATTCACTCTTCACAATCTTACACGTTTTCTTTAAAACCGTGCAAGAACTGGTTTCTGTAATTCCAACATTACAACAGCGACAACAATTCAAAAATGCTTAACTGGTTGGAAAGTGCTTTTGGATGTTTCAGGAATGGAAATGGTGCAGTTGTGATATTTTTGGTTTTCAGTCTGGGGAACGGTTGGCCCCAGGAAAAGGTCCACCCTGGTGAGGGAGACGAGGGGAGGGTCAGGCCTGTGGAGGGAGGGGCGAGGCGCATTAATCAAACTTTCAGGGAGCTGCTTTAAAGTCTTGACAGCATTGCAGGTGTCAGGGTTTCCACGGCAGTGAGCCAGCACCCCAGCTGTCTGCAGGCGAGAATCATAATTCCTGCAAATTTCATCAAATAAAAACGTTGCATCTCAGGATTAACCCTTCCTTTCACCTGAAGCATTATTTTCCTTTCACTCAATTCATTTCCTTCTGTTTGTTCCTCTCCTGAAGCCTGACTGCTCAGGAATCTCTCACCTCATCTTTCGGACAGTCCCTCAGGATTGAGGGTGACTTACTTCCTCTCTCCGATTCAGTTGTTTCCAAGATGACTGATGATTCCAGTGTGTGATCTACAGACCCTGCCATGTGTGGGGCAGGGGTTCCTGGAACGGTTGGGTGGATGGATTGTTTAGGGGTTTGAGTGTTCCCTGCAATGCCTCGACTTCACCTCTTGATGTGTTCACTGCCTTCCTGAATGAATCTTCTCTATTTTGGTTCGTAATATGCCAACGTCTTCAGCAAGTCATGTGGACACGTTGACCTCTTCAGTGGTGCTTTAACACATCCTTCTGGGTGCCCTGATAGAGCTGGCCAAAAGCCTCTGACTGTGTCAAGCATGAAAACTCATGGAGTATCCTCCTCAAATATGGCTGTCCCTCAGCAACTTGTTCCCATCCTCGGCCTGCTCCACATGATGCACACTGTGACCCACTCCAATAGAACCAACACAAATCCAGCTCTATGAAAACTGGGATCAAACAACCCTGTCATTGCACCAACTCTCTTCTCCTTTATCCTTGCTGTATAACTTCAGCTTACCTCCCGCAAATAACTCACAGGTGCAGAGGTAATCTACAGACAGATGAGAAATTGTTCAACCCACACCCACTACGATCCAACTGAGCTGAGGTATGTTTTCTTGGTATTCACACATGGGAACAGAACCAGTAATAACAATTGCTGGAACCATAACCTATTTAAGAAGAATTTCTGTCTCTTTCAAAGCTATGTGGAGTAACTGAACATAACATCGGACTGTTATGGTTAGGTTTATTGCATGGACTGATTTTTCAAGATGGCTTTGCTTGTTGCTCAGAGTTTTCAGGGAGTAGAAGGTGTAACTGTGAGCTATTTGAAATCTTTGACTAAGGCCAAATGGAAAGTTAACAGTTAAATGGAAGATAGAAATAAAAGCAGGATCTCACTAAAAAAGATGCTGGAAATGTTCATCCAACATCTGGGTTAAGAGAAGGGAAATCTGAAATCAGGGTATTATTTGGTTAAGGTACAGTTAAGACATAAAATCATAAACTTGCCTCAGAGAAAAATAAATGAAAAAATAGAACTAGAGGAAAAAGAGAATGGGGGAAGTTATCAAAGAAAAGAGAAATGGAAAAGTTTAACCAAAAAAAAGCTAATGAAAGGCAAGAGAATGATAGAAAAGAAACTTGGATACAAACACTTAAAAGAAAGAGCTCAGAAGAGTTAGGGAACTTGGAAAACACGGGGTGGCCAGAAAAAAACATGAGGTGGCCAGAGAAAAACTCAGAGGAAGGAAATAATGAAGAGCTTGTAGCCCAAGAGATAGATTTGGAACTTAATCGGGGATATATGATTATGGAAGAATTCAGAAATGGTACTGTTGCACAGAAATAAGTCCAACTCATCTGTGTCAACCAGATATCCCAACCTAATCTAGTCCCATTTGCCAGCAATTTGCCTCTATCCCTCTAAACCTTCCTATTCATGTACTCATCCTGGTGCATTTTAAATGCTGTAATTGTACCAGCCTCCACCACTTCCTCTTGCAGTTCATTCCATTCACGCACCACCCTCTGTGTGAAAAGGTTGCCCCTCAGGCCTCTTTTAAATGTTTCCCCTCTCACCCTAAACCTATGCCCTCGAGTTTTGAACTTCCCTGCCCTGGTGGAATGACCTAGGCTATTCACCCTATCCATCTTGTGTGTCAGTTATCAAAGATCTGAGAAGCAGCACTTCAGGCACAGATCAATTATGTCTCTTATACAGACAGCTACACTAGGGAGATGGGAATCCACAAAGGCCATTGGAGTAACAGAAAATCTACAGATGGAAGAGGCATCAGTTACAGGAAGCAAAGTGAAGGATACCAAAATAATATAGAGGAGAAAGACCAGAACCAAGAATTGATATGAAGAAAATCACATGCTGCCAATTGTAAAAAGACTGAACATATCAAAGTTAAATAGGAGACTGACTGCGATAATCGGAATGTCTGGCACATCCTCAGAAAAGGGAGCATCAGGAAGTAGGTACTAAAACTGTACTGGTGGTTCAAAGAGAACATGTTTCCTTAGAATGGACTAAAAAAGGGTGAGATGATTCAGGACAGACAAAGAAATTCTTCTCAGAATATCGATAAAGAGAATTGGATCAGTACAGGGTCTGAATATTTACTTCAAAAGGAGAAGTGTTCCCTTGATCTTCAAATCAATGAGGTAGACTGATAAGTGTATTAAGAGACACTGGAGTAAGTTAGTCACTCGTGCTCGCCCATTTATTTTCCAGAGGAGTTAATTAAAGAGAAAATACAAACTGAGGCTTACATGAGAGGTTACAGTCCAGTCCCGATATACACAATTTAATTAAAGAGTGACTGAAACAGTAGGGAAGTTGTGCTTGGAACAGTAAATTGATAAGTTTATTCTCCAGCAGTCAGATTGGATATTATGCAGCTTCTCACAAAGTTAGTCTCCCAGAAAGCTATCAAAGTGCCTTATAAATGCTGTTCCAGAATCATACATCAATCTGTGTCAATAGACCAACAGTCTTTGACTGTTCTGATGTTAATGTAGGAGATACATTACCCATAATACAGCATCTTTACTGACTCAATCCAGAGAAATTAGTTCACATGGAGCGAACTATAAGTTCATTATTAACAATGACATTATTGAACTGAACCATTGTAGCTAGAACGCACCGATCATGATAATGTCAAAACCAGAGGAGTCATAAAAATTCTGTATTATTGAAAAGTCAATGTAGTAAGAAAAGCAGATTTGAATCCTGTACCAAGATTGTAGGACTTTATTACAAGCATTAGAAACTGATGAAAGTCATGTGATTTACATAATGAAACAATTTTTTGAGTTTGGATTATAAATTGATTGCATATGGTTGATGGTTTATTTGAGTAAACAGATTTAATTATCTTTTAAAAGCAACAATTTAAAACAAGTGTGTGTCACAGAGCAGATGATTAGAGGCCTCCTGGAGGGTTGATAGATATTTGGTTATATTGTGAGGTTTTACAACAGAAGAGAGAAGAGCTTAAATACAGTTGCTTGCTTTTCAGTTCAGAATAATCAAGGATTTATTTTAGTTTAGAAACTCCCAGAGATGGGAAAGCATTTGAGTTCAGTCTGAAGAAGAGCTGACAGAGTTTAGATGCAAAAATATGTAAGAGGAGTTTGTTCAGAACATAATTTAAGAAAACTTCCAAACCAGGAATATTTGCTTAGAAATATGCAGATTGTGAACAGACTGTGAAAGTCTACGGTCTCCATTGAGTGAGTTAAAGGAAAAATCTTCACAACACACAGGATAGGAACAGAGAAAAAAACAAATAAGGAAAAATCTAGAGGAAAGATCCTCTGGAATTTGACAACTGTAAAGTGATGGCGTTCGGGAGTAGATAGAATTTTTGTTTAGTCATGTGTTTGATGTGGATACTTTAATTTGTTGTTTTCTTTATTTTATATAATAAACTTCTGTTTAATTGTTAAAATCAACTCTGCAATATTGTGTCCTTATATATTGGTGAAAGACCACCAAGTTATTTTTTGGAAAGGCAAATCACGGCAGGATTTATACACTTAATGGTAAGGTTCTTGGAAGTGTTGCTGAACAAATAGACCTTGGAGTGCAGGTTCATAGTTCCTTGAATATGGGGTCGTAGATAGACAGGATAGTGAAGAAGGCGTTTGGTATGTTTGCCTTTATAGGTCAGTGCATTGAGTATAGGAATTGGGAGGTCATGTTGCAACTTGTACAACACCATGTCGAGAGTGTGGTGCTGGAAAAGCACAGCAGGTCAGGCAGCATCCAAGTTACAGGAGAATCGATGTTTCAGGCTAAAGCCCTTCATCAGGACATTGGTTAGGCTGCTTTTGGAATACTGTATTCAATTCTGCTCTCCCTGCTATAGGAAGGATGGTGTGAAACTTGAAAGGATTCAGAAAAGATTTACAAGGATGTTGCCAGGGTTGGATGGTTTGACCTATAGGGAGAGGTTGGGGCAATTTTCCCTGGAGCATCGGAGACTGAGAGTTGATCTTATAGAAACTTATAAAATCATGAGGGGCATGGATAAGGTGAATAGACAAGGTCTTTTCCTCAGGATAGGGGAGTCCAAACTAGAGGGCATAGGTTTAAGGTGAAAGGGGAAAGATTTAAAAGATACCTAAGGGGAAACTTTTTCACACTGCGGATGGTCTATGTATAGAATGAACTGCCCAAGGGAAGTAGTGGAGGCTGGTACAATTACAACAGGCATTTAAAAGGCATCTGGATGGGTATATGAATAGGAAGGGTTTAGAAGAATACAGGATAAATGGGCAAATGGACTAGATTAGTGTCGGATATCTGTTCAGTATGGACGAGTCGGACTGAAGGGTCTGTTTCCAAGCTGTACAGCTCTATGACTGTAAGTTTAAGTTGAACAAAAGAACAAAATGTTTCCTTCTGGAATCTGACATGACTAGTAATAATATCAGCTGGGATCATAACAATTGCTTGATTCTTTGCCAAAATTGACTAACTAAAAGGATCTTGACAAGCTTCATTGTCTGATAGGTGCAGGGAAATATTGGCTTTTGTAATACCAGATAGATTTTATCAATGCAAAATTATGCCATTCAGAATGAACACTACACAGCAATGTTCCTATGATGAAACAATAAAGTCACAGAGAGGTATGTAACTGTGTGGTTTACACCAACAACTTGGTTAGATTCATTGATACCTGGGAATAACAGCTTTAGTTTAAAAAAATCAGAAATTGGAAGCTTTGGGCATTTCAGAGCACAGCTGACTCGGCTCTGAAGAAAATACTTTATCTCCTAAAAAGGTGCATAGAACAATTCAAAAAAAGAACATTTAGCTCAAAAAGAAAGTTTAATTTGTAAGACTTATAGATCAGGTGTGGCGGTTAGAAGTTTGCAAGTTGTTTAAAACTGAGAAAGTGTGAGCTCTCAATTTTTGCAGTATTTATGTAAAAAGACTGTGCATCTCACAAGAAACGATGAGGGAAGAATTATTTAGATTGAACAAGGAAGACTTGATGTAGAGGAGTAATTTCGCTGCGTTTGGTCGATAGAGTCAGGATGACACTTTGTGTTGTGTGGTCAAGATTTCCCAATCCATGTTCTATATTTTGATAACCTGGTTAATCACTTTCAATTTGCAACTTTTTATCATAAAATTCTGTTTTGATGTCAAAGAAACTCTGCAGCTCATGTGATTATGTTTCAGAGACTGACGCTATATTAATTAAATAAACATGCAACAATAAAATCTATCAAGCCCAACGTTGTTCTGGAGTCTGACTTGTCAGATAGTAAAATTAGCTATAACAGGGTCTGAGAGTGGGGTCACTATATATTTAAGGGACTAATAGTGGGGGACTGAGTGTCTGAGAATCTGAGAGTGGGATCACTGTGTGTGAGGGACTGAGAGTGGGGGACACTATATGTGAGGGTCTGAGAGTGGGAACACTGTGTGTGAGGGTCTGAGAGTGGGGTCACTGTGTGTGAGGGTCTGAGAGTGGGGGTCACTGTGTGTGAGGGTCTGAGAGTGGGAACACTGTGTGTGAGGGTCTGAGAGTGGGGGTCACTGTGGGTGAGGGTCTGAGAGTGGGGTCACTGTGTGTGAGGGACAGAGAGTGGGAATACTGTTTAAGAGTGTCTTAGAGTGGGGTCATTGTGTGTGTGTCTGAGAGTGGGGTCACTGTGTGTGAGGGACTGAGAGTGGGGGATACTGTGTATAAGGGTCTGAGAGTGGGAACACTGTGTGTGAGGGTCTGAGAGTGGGGTCACTGTGTGTGAGGGTCTGAGAGTGGGGGTCACTATGTGTGAGGGTCTGAGAGTGGGAACACTGTGTGGGAGGGTCTGAGAGTGGGGTCACTGTGTGTGAGGGTCTGAGAGTGGGGGTCACTATGTGTGAGGGACTGAGAGTGGGGTCACTGTGTGTGAGGGACTGAGAGTGGGGGACACTGTGTATGAGGGACTGAGAGTGGGGGACACTATGTGTGAGGGTCTGAGAGTGGGGTTACTGTGTGAGAGGGTCACTGTGTGTGTGTGAGGGTCTGAGAATGGGGTCACTGTGTGTAAGGGTCTGAGAGTGGGGGTCATTATGTGTGAGGGTCTGAGAGTGGGGGACAATGTGTGTGAGGATATGAGAGTGGGAACACTGTGTGTGAGGGACTGAGAGTGGGGGATACTGTGTATAAGGGTCTGAGAGTGGGAACACTGTGTGTGAGGGTCTGAGAGTGGGGTCACTGTGTGTGAGGGACTGAGAGTGGGGGACACTATGTGTGAGGGTCTGAGAGTGGGGTCACTGTGTGTGAGGGACTGAGAGTGGGGGACACTATGTGTGTGGGTCTGAGAGTGGGGTCACTGTGTGTGTGTGAGGGTCTGATAGTGAGGTCACCGTGTGTGTAATGGTCGGAGAGTGGGGTCATTGAGTGTGAGGGTCTGAGATTGGGGGTCACTGTGTGTGTGAGGGTCTGAGAGTGGGGTCACTGTGTGTGAGGGTCTGAGAGTGGGGTCATTGTGTGTGAGGGTCTGAGACTGGGGTCACTGTGTGTGAGGGTATGAGAGTGGGGGTCACTGTGTGTGAGGGTCTGAGAGTGGGGATTACTGTGTGTGAAGGTCTGACAGTGGGGGTCACTGTCTGTGTGAGGGTCTATGAGTGGGGTCACTGTGTGTGAGGGTCTGAGAGTGGGATCACTGTGTGTGAGGGTCTGAGAGTGGGATCACTGTGTGTGAGGGTCTGAGAGTGGGGTCACTGTGTGTGAGGGTCTGAGAGTGGGGGACACTATGTGTGAGGGTCTGAGAGTGGCGTCATTGTGTGTGAGGGTCTGAGACTGGGGTCATTGTGTGTGAGGGTCTGAGACTGGGGTCACTGTGTGTGAGGGTCTGAGAGTGGGGGTCACTGTGTGTGTAATGGTCTGAGAGTGGGGATCACTGTGTGTGAGGGCCTGAGGGTGGGGTCATTGTGTGTGAGGGTCTGAGACTGGGGTCATTGTGTGTGAGGGTCTGAGACTGGGGTCACTGTGTGTGAGGGTCTGAGAGTGGGAATACTGTTTAAGAGTGTCTTAGAGTGGGGTCATTGTGTGTGTGTCTGAGAGTGGGGTCATTGTGTGTGAGGGACTGAGAGTGGGGGACACTGTGTATGAGGGACTGAGAGTGGGGGACACTATGTGTGAGGGTCTGAGAGTGGGGTCACTGTGTGAGAGGGTCACTGTGTGTGTGTGAGGGTCTGAGAATGGGGTCACTGTGTGTAAGGGTCTGAGAGTGGGGTGATTGTGTGTGAGGGTCTGAGAGTGGGGGTCATTATGTGTGAGGGTCTGAGAGTGGGGGTCACTATGTGTGAGGGTCTGAGAATGGGGTCACTGTGTGTAAGGGTCTGAGAGTGGGGGTCATTATGTGTGAGGGTCTGAGAGTGGGAACACTGTGTGTGAGTGTCTGAGAGTGGCGTCACTGTGTGTGTGAGGGTCTGAGAGTGGGGTCACTGTGTGTGTGTGAGGGTCTGATAGTGAGGTCACCGTGTGTGTAATGGTCGGAGAGTGGGGTCATTGTGTGTGAGGGTCTGAGATTGGGGGTCACTGTGTGTGTGAGGGTCTGAGAGTGCGATCACCGTGTGTGAGGGTCTGAGAGTGGGGTCATTGTGTGTGAGGGTCTGAGACTGGGGTCACTGTGTGTGAGGGTATGAGAGAGGGTCACTGTGTGTGTGTGTGAGGGTCTGAGAGTGGGGGACAGTGAGTGTGAGGGTCTCAGAGTGGGATCACTATGTGTTAGGGTCTGAGAGTGGGGGTCACTGTGTGTGAGGGTCTGAGAGTGGCGTCACTGTGTGTGTGAGGGTCTGAGAGTGGGGTCACTGTGTGTGAAGGTCTGACATTGGGGGTCACTGTGTGTGTGAGGGTCTATGAGTGGGATCACTGTGTGTGAGGGTCTGAGAGTGGGATCACTGTGTGTGAGGGACTGAGAGTGGGGGACACTGTGTATGAGGGACTGAGAGTGGGGGACACTATGTGTGTGGGTCTGAGAGTGGGGGTCACTGTGTGTGTAATGGTCTGAGAGTGGGATCACCGTGTGTGAGGGTCTGAGAGTGGGGGTCACTGTGTGTGTGGGTCTGAGAGTGGGGGTCACTGTGTGTGTGGGTCTGAGAGTGGGGGACACTGTGTATGAGGGACTGAGAGTGGGGGACACTGTGTATGAGGGACTGAGAGTGGGGGACACTGTGTGTGTGGGTCTGAGAGTGGGAACACCGTGTGTGAGGGTCTGAGAGTGGGATCACCGTGTGTGAGGGTCTGAGGGTGGGGTCATTGTGTGTGTAATGGTCTGAGGGTGGGGTCATTGTGTGTGTAATGGTCTGAGAGTGGGGTCACTGTGTGTGAGGGTCTGAAAGTGGGGTGATTATGTGAGAGGGTCTGAGAGTGGGATCACTGTGTGTGAGGGTCTGAGAGGGGGGGTTACTGTGTGGGACGGTCTGAGAGTGGGGTCAGTGTGTGAGGGTCTGAGAGTGGGGGTCACTGTGTGTGAGGGTCTGAGAGTGGGGTCACTGTGTAAGAGGGTCTTAGAGTGGGGTCATTGTATGTGAGGGTCTGAGAGTGGGATCACTGTGTAAGAGGGTCTGAGAGTGGGATCACTGTGTGTGAGTGTATGAGAGTGGGAACACTGTGTAAGAGGGTCTTAGAGTGGGGTCATTGTATATGAGGGTCTGAGAGTTGGGGTCACTCTGTGAGATGGTCTGAGAGTGGGGTCACTGTGTGTGAGGGACTGAGAGTGGGGTCACTGTGTGTATGTGAGGTTCTGAGAGTGGGGTCATTGTGTGTGAGGGACTGAGAGTGGGGGACACTATGTGTGAGGGTCTGAGAGTGGGGGTCACTGTGTGTGAGGGTCTGAGAGTGGGGTCACTGTGTGTGAGGGACTGAGAGTGGGGTCACTGTGTGTGAGGGACTGAGAGTGGGGTCACTGTGTGTATGTGAGGTTCTGAGAGTGGGGTCATTGTGTGTGAGGGACAGAGAGTGGGATCACTGTGTGTGAGGGTCTGAGAGTGGGGTCACTGTGTGTGAGGGACTGAGAGTGGGGTCACTGTGTGTGAGGGACTGAGAGTGGGGTCACTGTGTGTGAGGGTCTGAGAGTGGGGTCACTGTGTGTGAGGGTCTGAGAGTGGGGTCACTGTGTGTGAGGGTCTGAGAGTGGGGTCACTGTGTGTGAGGGTCTGAGAGTGGGGTCACTGTGTGTGAGAGACTGAGAGTGGGGGACACTGTGTGTGAGGGTCTGAGAGTGGGGTCACTGTGTGTGAGGGTCTGAGAGTGGGGTCACTGTGTGTGAGGGTCTGAGAGTGGGGTCACTGTGTGTGAGGGTCTGAGAGTGGGGGACACTGTGTGTGAGGGTCTGAGAGTGGGGTCACTGTGTGTGAGGGACTGAGAGTGGGGGACACTGTGTATGAGGGACTGAGAGTGGGGGACACTATGTGTGAGGGTCTGAGAGTGGGGGTCACTATGTGTGAGGGTCTGAGAGTGGGATCACTGTGTGTGAGGGTCTGAGAATGGGGTCACTGTGTGTGTGTGAGGGTCTGATAGTGAGGTCACCGTGTGTGTAATGGTCGGAGAGTGGGGTCATTGTGTGTGAGGGTCTGAGATTGGGGGTCACTGTGTGTGTGAGGGTCTGAGAGTGCGATCACCGTGTGTGAGGGTCTGAGAGTGGGGTCATTGTGTGTGAGGGTATGAGAGTGGGGGTCACTGTGTGTGTGTATGAGGGTCTGAGAGTGGGGGTCACTGTGTGTGAGGGTCTGAGAGTGGGGATT
The DNA here is from genome assembly GCF_047496795.1 of Chiloscyllium punctatum. Lineage (NCBI taxonomy): Eukaryota > Metazoa > Chordata > Chondrichthyes > Orectolobiformes > Hemiscylliidae > Chiloscyllium > Chiloscyllium punctatum. The sequence continues at coordinate 63,218,012 of NC_092784.1, forward strand.
ACTGTGTGTGAAGGTCTGACAGTGGGGGTCACTGTGTGTGTGAGGGTCTATGAGTGGGGTCACTGTGTGTGAGGGTCTGAGGGTGGGGTCATTGTGTGTGAGGGTCTGAGACTGGGGTCACTGTGTGTGAGGGTATGAGAGTGGGGGTCACTGTGTGTGTGTGTGAGGGTCTGAGAGTGGGGGACAGTGAGTGTGAGGGTCTGAGAGTGGGATCACTATGTGTTAGGGTCTGAGAGTGGGGGTCACTGTGTGTGAGGGTCTGAGAGTGGGGTCATTGTGTGAGAGTCTGAGAGTGGGGGTCACTGTGTGTGAGTGTATGAGAGTGGGGACACTGTGTGGGAGTGTCTGAGAGTAGGGTCATTATGTGAGAGGGTCTGAGAGTGGGGGTCACTGTGTGTGAGTGTATGAGAGTGGGAACACTGTGTAAGAGGGTCTTAGAGTGGGGTCATTGTATGTGAGGGTCTGAGAGTTGGGGTCACTCTGTGAGATGGTCTGAGAGTGGGGGACAGTGAGTGTGAGGGTCTGAGAGTGGGATCACTGTGTGTGAGGGTCTGAGAGTGGGGATTACTGTGTGTTAGGGTCTGAGAGTGGGGGTCACTGTGTGTGAGGGTCTGAGAGTGGGGATTACTGTGTGTGAAGGTCTGACAGTGGGGGTCACTGTGTGTGTGAGGGTCTATGAGTGGGGTCACTGTGTGTGAGGGTCTGAAAGTGGAATCACTGTGTGTGAGGGTCTGAGAGTGGGGATCACTGTGGGTGAGGGTATGAGAGTGGGATCACTGTGTGTGAGGGTCTGAGAGTGGGATCACTGTGTGTGAGGGTCTGAGAGTGGGATCACTGTGTGTGAGGGACTGAGAGTGGGGGACACTGTGTATGAGGGACTGAGAGTGGGGGACACTATGTGTGTGGGTCTGAGAGTGGGATCACCGTGTGTGAGGGTCTGAGAGTGGGGTCACTGTGTGTGAGGGACTGAGAGTGGGATCACCGTGTGTGAGGGTCTGAGAGTGGGGTCACTGTGTGTGATGGTCTGAGAATGGGGTCACTGTGTGTGAGGGTCTGAGAGTGGGGTCACTGTGTGTGAGGGACTGAGAGTGGGATCACCGTGTGTGAGGGTCTGAGAGTGGGGTCACTGTGTGTGATGGTCTGAGAATGGGGTCACTGTGTGTGAGGGTCTGAGAGTGGGGGACACTGTGTGTGTGGGTCTGAGAGTGGGGGTCACTGTGTGTGTGGGTCTGAGAGTGGGGGTCACTGTGTGGGAGTGTCTGAGAGTGGGGTCATTATGTGAGAGGGTCTGAGAGTGGGGGTCACTGTGTGTGTGTGTGAGGGTCTGAGAGTGGGGGACAGTGAGTGTGAGGGTCTGAGAGTGGGATCACTATGTGTTAGGGTCTGAGAGTGGGGATTACTGTGTGTGAAGGTCTGAAAGTGGAATCACTATGTGTGTGTGAGGGTCTGAGAGTGGGGACACTGTGTGGGAGTGTCTGAGAGTGGGGTCATTATGTGTGAGGGTCTGAGAGTGGGGTCACTGTGCGTGAGGGACTGAGAGTGGGGTCATTGTGTGTGAGGGTCTAAGAGTGGGGGTCACTGTGTGTGAGTGTATGAGAGTGGGGTCATTGTGTGAGAGTCTGAGAGTGGGGTCACTGTGCGTGAGGGACTGAGAGTGGGGTCATTGTGTGGGACGGTCTGAGAGTGGGGTCAGTGTGTGAGGGTCTGAGAGTGGGGATCACTGTGTGTGAGGGTCTGAGAGTGGGGTCATTGTGTGTGAGGGTCTGAGAGTGGGATCATTGTGTGTGAGGGTATGAGAGTGGGGTCAGTGTGTGTGAGGGTCTGAGAGTGGGGTCATTGTGTGTGAGGGTATGAGAGTGGGGTCAGTGTGTGAGGGTCTGAGAGTGGGGGTCACTGTGTGTGAGGGTCTGAGAGTGGGGTCATTGTGTGTGAGGGACTGAGAGTGGAGTCACTGTGTGTATGTGAGGTTCTGAGAGTGGGGTCATTGTGTGTGAGGGACTGAGAGTGGGGGACACTATGTGTAAGGGTCTGAGAGTGGGATCACTGTGTGTGTGTGAGTGTCTGAGAGTGGGGTTACCGTGTGTGTAATGGTCTGAGAGTGGGGTCATTGTGTGTGAGGGTCTGAGATTGGGGGTCACTGTGTGTGTGAGGGTCTGAGAGTGGGATCACCGTGTGTGAGGGTCTGAGAGTGGAGTCATTGTGTGTGAGGGTCTGAGACTGGGGTCACTGTGTGTGAGGGTATGAGAGAGGGTCACTGTGTGTGTGTGTGAGGGTCTGAGAGTGGGGGACAGTGAGTGTGAGGGTCTGAGAGTGGGATCACTGTGTGTGAGGGTCTGAGAGTGGGGTCACTGTGTGTGAGGGACTGAGAGTGGGTGACACTGTGTGAGAGGGTCTGAGAGTGGGGTCACTGTGGGTGAGGGTATGAGAGTGGGATCACTGTGTGTGAGGGTCTGAGAGTGGGATCACTGTGTGTGAGGGTCTGAGAGTGGGATCACTGTGTGTGAGGGTCTGAGAGTGGGGTCACTGTGTGTGAGGGTCTGAGAGTGGGGGACACTGTGTATGAGGGACTGAGAGTGGGATCACCGTGTGTGAGGGTCTGAGAGTGGGGTCACTGTGTGTGAGGGACTGAGAGTGGGGTCACCGTGTGTGAGGGTCTGAGAGTGGGGTCACTGTGTGTGTAATGGTCTGAGAGTGGGGGTCACTGTGTGTGTGGGTCTGAGAGTGGGGTCACTGTTTGAGAGGGTCACTGTGTGTGTGATGGTCTGAGAATGGGGTCACTGTGTGTGAGGGTCTGAGAGTGGGGTCACTGTGTGGGAGTGTCTGAGAGTGGGGTCATTATGTGAGAGGGTCTGAGAGTGGGGGTCACTGTGTGTGAGTGTGAGGGTCTGAGAGTGGGATCACTATGTGTTAGGGTCTGAGAGTGGGGGTCACTGTGTGTGAGGGTCTATGAGTGGGGTCACTGTGTGTGAGGGTCTGAAAGTGGAATCACTATGTGTGTGTGAGGGTCTGAGAGTGGGGACACTGTGTGGGAGTGTATGAGAGTGGGGTCATTATGTGAGAGGGTCTGAGAGTGGGGTCACTGTGCGTGAGGGACTGAGAGTGGGGTCATTGTGTGTGAGGGTCTAAGAGTGGGGGTCACTGTGTGTGAGTGTATGAGAGTGGGGTCATTGTGTGAGAGTCTGAGAGTGGGGTCACTGTGCGTGAGGGACTGAGAGTGGGGTCATTGTGTGTGAGGGTCTGAGAGTGGGGTCATTGTGTGTGAGGGTCTGAGAGTGGGGTCATTGTGTGTGAGGGTATGAGAGTGGGGTCATTGTGTGTGAGGGTCTGAGAGTGGGGTCACTGTGTGCGAGGGTCTGAGAGTGGGGGTCACTATGTGTGAGGGTCTGAGAGTGGAGTCACTGTGTGTGAGGGACTGAGAGTGGAGTCACTGTGTGTATGTGAGGTTCTGAGAGTGGGGTCACTGTGTGTGAGGGACTGAGAGTGGAGTCACTGTGTGTATGTGAGGTTCTGAGAGTGGGGTCATTGTGTGTGAGGGACTGATAGTGGGGGACACTATGTGTAAGGGTCTGAGAGTGGGGTCACTGTGTGTGTGTGAGTGTCTGAGAGTGGGGTCACCGTGTGTGTAATGGTCTGAGAGTGGGGTCATTGTGTGTGAGGGTCTGAGATTGGGGGTCACTGTGTGTGAGGGTCTGAGAGTGGGATCACCGTGTGTGAGGGTCTGAGAGTGGAGTCATTGTGTGTGAGGGTCTGAGACTGGGGTCACTGTGTGTGAGGGTATGAGAGAGGGTCACTGTGTGTGTGTGTGAGGGTCTGAGAGTGGGGGACAGTGAGTGTGAGGGTCTGAGAGTGGGATCACCGTGTGTGAGGGTCTGAGAGTGGGGGTCACTATGTGTGAGGGTCTGAGAGTGGGATCACTGTGTGTGAGGGTCTGAGAGTGGGGTCACTGTGTGTGAGGGACTGAGAGTGGGTGACACTGTGTATGAGGGACTGAGAGTGGGGTCACTGTGTGAGAGGGTCTGAGAGTGGGGTGATTATGTGTGAGGGTCTGAGAGTGGGAACACTGTGTGTGAGGGTCTGAGAATCTGGTAATTGTGTGTGAGTGTCTGAGAGTGGGGTCACTGTGTGTGAAGATCTGAGAGTGGGGGTCACTGTGTGTGTAATGGTCTGAGAGTGGCGTCATTGTGTGTGAGGGTCTGAGACTGTGTATGAGGGTCTGAGAGTGGGGGTCACTGTGTGTGAGGGACTGAGAGTGGGGTCACTGTGTGAGAGTGTCTGACAATGGGATCACTGTGTGTGAGGGTCTGAGAGTGGGGTAATTGTGTGTGAGCGTCTGAGAGTGGGGTAATTGTGTGTGAGCGTCTGAGAGTGGGGTAATTGTGTGTGATGTTATGAGAGTGGGGGTCACTGTGTGTGAGGGTCTGAGAGTGGGGTCACTGTGTGTGAGGGTCTGAGAGTGGGGTCACTGTTTGTGAGGGTCTGAGAGTGAGGGTCACTATGGTGTGTGATGGTCTGAGAGTGGGGTTATTGTGTGTGTTGGTCTGAGAGTGGGGGTCACTGTGTGTGAGAGTCTGAGAGTGGGATCACTGTGTGTGAGGGTCTGAGAGTGGGGGGTCACTCTGTGTGAGGGTCTGAGAATGGGGTCACTATGTGAGAGGGTCACTGTGTGTGTGTGAGGGTCTGAGAGTGGGGTCACTGTGTGTGTGATGGTCTGAGAATGGGGTCACTGTGTGTCAGGGTCTGAGAGTGGGGTGATTGTGTGTGAGGGTCTGAGAGTGGGGGTCATTATGTGTGAGGGTCTGAGAGTGGGAACACTGTGTGTGAGGGTCTGAGAATCTGGTAATTGTGTGTGAGTGTCTGAGAGTGGTGTCACTGTGTGAAGATCTGAGAGTGGAGGTCACTGTGTGTGTGAGGGTCTGAGAGGAGGGTCACTGTGTGTGTGTGAGGGTCAGAGAGCGGGGGTCGCTGTGTGTGTGGGGGTCTGAGAGTGGGGTCAAAGAGTGTGAGGGTTTGAGAGTGGGGTCACTGTCTCTGTGAGGGTCTGAGAGTGGGGGTCACTGTGTGTGAGGGTCTGAGAGTGGAATCACTGTGTGTGTGTGAGACGGTCTGAGAGTGGGGGTCACTGTGTGTAATGGTCTGAGAGTGGGGGTCACTGGGTGTGAGGGTCTGAGAGTGGGGTCACTGTGTGTGAGGGTCTGAGAGTGAGGGTCACTATGGTGTGTGATGGTCTGAGAGTGGGGTTATTGTGTGTGTTGGTCTGAGAGTGGGGGTCACTGTGTGTGAGGGTCTGAGAGTGGGGGTCACTGTGTGTGAGGGTCTGAGAGTTGGGTCACTGTGGGTGAGGGTCTGAGAGTGGGGTCACTGTGGGTGAGGGTCTGAGAGTGGGGTCACTGTGTGACAGGGTCACTGTGTGTGTGAGGGTTTGAGAGTGGGGTCACTGTGTGTCTGATGGTCCGAGAATGGGGTCACTGTGTGTGAGGGTCTGAGAGTGGGGTCACTGTGTGTGTGAGGGTCTGAGATTGGGGTCACTGTGTGTGTGAGGGTCTGAGATTGGGGAACACTATGTGTGAGGGTCTGAGAGTGGGGTCACTGTGTGTGAGGGTCTGAGAGTGGGGTCACTGTGTGTGTGAGGGTCTGAGAGTGTGGTCACTGTGTGTGAGGGTCTGAGAGTGGGGTCACTGTGTGTGTGAGGGTCTGAGAGTGGGGTCACTGTGTGCGTGAGGGTCTGAGAGTGGGGTAATTGTGTGTGAGGGCCTGAGAGTGGGGTTATTGTGTGTGAGGGTCTGAGAGTGGGGGTCACTGTGTGTGAGGGTCTGAGAGTGGGGGTCACTGTGTGTGAGGGTCTGAGAGTGGGGGTCACTGTGTGTGAGACGGTCTGAGAGTGGGGTCACTGTGTGAGATGGTCTGAGAGTGGGGTCACTGTGTGTGTGAGGGTCTGAGAGTGGGGGTTACTATGTGTGAGGGTCTGAGAGTGGGGGACACTGTGTGTGAGGGTCTGAGAGTGGGGGACACTGTGTGTGAGGGTCTGAGAGTGGGGTCATTGTGTGAGGGTTTGAGAGTGTGGGTCACTGTGTGTGAGTGTCTGAGAGTGGGGTCACTGTGTGTGTGATGGTCTGAGAATGGGGTCATTGTGTGAGGATTTGAGGGTGTGGGTCACTGTGTGTGAGTGTCTGAGAGTGGGGTCACTGAACGTAAGGGTCTGAGAGTGGGGGTCTCTGTGTGTGTGATGGTCTGAGAGTGGGTTCACTGTGTGTGATGGTGTGAGAGTGGGGTCACTGTGTGTGTGTGAGAGGGTCTGAGACTGGAGGTCACTGTGTGAGACAGTCTGAGAGTGGGGTCACTGTGTGTGTGAGGATCTGAGAGTTGGGTAACTGTGTGTGAGGGTCTGAGAGTGGGGTCACTGTGTGTGAGGGACTGAGAGTGGGGTCACTGTGTGAGAGGGTCACTGTGTGTGTGTGATGGTCTGAGAATGGGGTCGCTGTGTGTGAGGGTCTGAGAGTGAGGGTCACTATGGTGTGAGATGGTCTGAGAGTGGGGTCACTGTGGGTGAGGGTCTGAGAGTGGGGTTACTGTGTGAGAGGGTCACTGTGTGTGTGAGGGTTTGAGAGTGGGGTCACTGTGTGTCTGATGATCCGAGAATGGGGTCACTGTGTGTGAGGGTCTGAGAGTGGGGTCATTGTGTGTGAGGGTCTGAGAGTGGGATCACTGTGTGTGAGGGTCTGAGAGTGGGGTAATTGTGTGTGTGAGGGTCTGAGAGTGGGGTCACTGTGTGTGAGGGTCTGAGAGTGGGGTCACTGTGAGTATGAGGGTCTGAGAGTGGGGTCACTGTTTGTGAGGGTCTGAGAGTGGGATCACTGTGTGTGTGTGAGGGTCTGAGAGTGGGAGACACTGTGTGAGAGGGCCTGAGAGTGGGGGTCACTGTGTGAGACAGTCTGAGAGTGGGGGTCACTGTGTGTGAGGGTCTGAGAGTGGGGGACACTATGTGTGAGGGTCTGAGAGTGTGGGACACTGTGTGTGAGGGTCTGAGAGTGGGGGTCACTGTGTGTGAGGGTCTGAGAGTGTGGGACACTGTGTGTGAGGGTCTGAGAATCTGGTAATTGTGTGTGTGTGTCTGAGAGTGGGGTCACTATGTTTGTGACTGAGAGTCGGGGACAATATGTTTGAGTGTCTGAGAGTGGGGGTCACTGTGTGTGTGAGGGTCTGAAATTGAGGTCACCGTGTGTGTAATGGTCTGACAGTGGGGTAATTGTGTGTGAGGGTCTGAGAGTGTGGGACACTGTGTGAGGGTCTGAGAATCTGGTAATTGTGTGAGAGTGTCTGAGAGTGGGGGTCACTGTGTGTGAGGGACTGAGAGTGGAGTCACTGTGTGTATGTGAGGTTCTGAGAGTGGGGTCATTGTGTGTGAGGGACTGATAGTGGGGGACACTATGTGTAAGGGTCTGAGAGTGGGGTCACTGTGTGTGTGTGAGTGTCTGAGAGTGGGGTCACCGTGTGTGTAATGGTCTGAGAGTGGGGTCATTGTGTGTGAGGGTCTGAGATTGGGGGTCACTGTGTGTGAGGGTCTGAGAGTGGGATCACCGTGTGTGAGGGTCTGAGAGTGGAGTCATTGTGTGTGAGGGTCTGAGACTGGGGTCACTGTGTGTGAGGGTATGAGAGAGGGTCACTGTGTGTGTGTGTGAGGGTCTGAGAGTGGGGGACAGTGAGTGTGAGGGTCTGAGAGTGGGATCACCGTGTGTGAGGGTCTGAGAGTGGGGGTCACTATGTGTGAGGGTCTGAGAGTGGGATCACTGTGTGTGAGGGTCTGAGAGTGGGGTCACTGTGTGTGTTAGTGTCTGAGAGTGGGGTTACTGTGTGTGAGGGTCTGAGAGTGGGGTCACTGTGTGTGAGGGTCTGAGAGTGGGCGTCACTATGTGCGTATGATGGTCAGAGAGTGGCGTTACTGATTGTGAGGGTCTGAGAGTGGGGTTATTGTGTGTGAGGCACTGAGAGTGGGGGTCACTGTGTGTGAGGGACTGAGAGTGGGGTCACTGTGTGAGAGGGTCACTGTGTGTGTGTGATGGTCTGAGAATGGGGTCGCTGTGTGTGAGGGTCTGAGAGTGAGGGTCACTGTGGTGTGAGATGGTCTGAGAGTGGGGTCACTGTGGGTGAGGGTCTGAGAGTGGGGTTACTGTGTGAGAGGGTCACTGTGTGTGTGAGGGTTTGAGAGTGGGGTCACTGTGTGTCTGATGATCCGAGAATGGGGTCACTGTGTGTGAGGGTCTGAGAGTGGGGTCATTGTGTGTGAGGGTCTGAGAGTGGGATCACTGTGTGTGAGGGTCTGAGAGTGGGGTAATTGTGTGTGTGAGGGTCTGAGAGTGGGGTCACTGTGTGTGAGGGTCTGAGAGTGGGGTCACTGTGAGTATGAGGGTCTGAGAGTGGGGTCACTGTTTGTGAGGGTCTGAGAGTGGGATCACTGTGTGTGTGTGAGGGTCTGAGAGTGGGAGACACTGTGTGAGAGGGCCTGAGAGTGGGGGTCACTGTGTGAGACAGTCTGAGAGTGGGGGTCACTGTGTGTGAGGGTCTGAGAGTGGGGGACACTATGTGTGAGGGTCTGAGAGTGTGGGACACTGTGTGTGAGGGTCTGAGAGTGGGGGTCACTGTGTGTGAGGGTCTGAGAGTGTGGGACACTGTGTGTGAGGGTCTGTGAATCTGGTAATTGTGTGTGTGTGTCTGAGAGTGGGGTCACTATGTTTGTGACTGAGAGTCGGGGACAATATGTTTGAGTGTCTGAGAGTGGGGGTCACTGTGTGTGTGAGGGTCTGAAATTGAGGTCACCGTGTGTGTAATGGTCTGACAGTGGGGTAATTGTGTGTGAGGGTCTGAGAGTGTGGGACACTGTGTGAGGGTCTGAGAATCTGGTAATTGTGTGAGAGTGTCTGAGAGTGGGGGTCACTGTGTGTGAGGGACTGAGAGTGGAGTCACTGTGTGTATGTGAGGTTCTGAGAGTGGGGTCATTGTGTGTGAGGGACTGATAGTGGGGGACACTATGTGTAAGGGTCTGAGAGTGGGGTCACTGTGTGTGTGTGAGTGTCTGAGAGTGGGGTCACCGTGTGTGTAATGGTCTGAGAGTGGGGTCATTGTGTGTGAGGGTCTGAGATTGGGGGTCACTGTGTGTGAGGGTCTGAGAGTGGGATCACCGTGTGTGAGGGTCTGAGAGTGGAGTCATTGTGTGTGAGGGTCTGAGACTGGGGTCACTGTGTGTGAGGGTATGAGAGAGGGTCACTGTGTGTGTGTGTGAGGGTCTGAGAGTGGGGGACAGTGAGTGTGAGGGTCTGAGAGTGGGATCACCGTGTGTGAGGGTCTGAGAGTGGGGGTCACTATGTGTGAGGGTCTGAGAGTGGGATCACTGTGTGTGAGGGTCTGAGAGTGGGGTCACTGTGTGTGAGGGTATGAGAGAGGGTCACTGTGTGTGTGTGTGAGGGTCTGAGAGTGGGGGACAGTGAGTGTGAGGGTCTGAGAGTGGGGTCACTGTGTGTGAGGGTCTGAGAGTGGGGGTCACTATGTGTGAGGGTCTGAGAGTGGGATCACTGTGTGTGAGGGTCTGAGAGTGGGGTCACTGTGTGTGAGGGACTGAGAGTGGGTGACACTGTGTATGAGGGACTGAGAGTGGGGTCACTGTGTGAGAGGGTCTGAGAGTGGGGTGATTGTGTGTAAGGGTCTGAGAGTGGGGTCATTATGTGTGAGGGTCTGAGAGTGGGAACACTGTGTGTGAGGGTCTGAGAATCTGGTAATTGTGTGTGAGTGTCTGAGAGTGGGGTCACTGTGTGTGAAGATCTGAGAGTGGGGGTCACTGTGTGTGTAATGGTCTGAGAGTGGCGTCATTGTGTGTGAGGGTCTGAGACTGTGTATGAGGGTCTGAGAGTGGGGGTCACTGTGTGTGAGGGACTGAGAGTGGGGTCACTGTGTGAGAGTGTCTGACAATGGGATCACTGTGTGTGAGGGTCTGAGAGTGGGGTAATTGTGTGTGAGCGTCTGAGAGTGGGGTAATTGTGTGTGAGCGTCTGAGAGTGGGGTAATTGTGTGTGATGTTATGAGAGTGGGGGTCACTGTGTGTGAGGGTCTGAGAGTGGGGTCACTGTGTGTGAGGGTCTGAGAGTGGGGTCACTGTTTGTGAGGGTCTGAGAGTGAGGGTCACTATGGTGTGTGATGGTCTGAGAGTGGGGTTATTGTGTGTGTTGGTCTGAGAGTGGGGGTCACTGTGTGTGAGGGTCTGAGAGTGGGATCACTGTGTGTGAGGGTCTGAGAGTGGGGGGTCACTCTGTGTGAGGGTCTGAGAATGGGGTCACTATGTGAGAGGGTCACTGTGTGTGTGTGAGGGTCTGAGAGTGGGGTCACTGTGTGTGTGATGGTCTGAGAATGGGGTCACTGTGTGTCAGGGTCTGAGAGTGGGGTGATTGTGTGTGAGGGTCTGAGAGTGGGGGTCATTATGTGTGAGGGTCTGAGAGTGGGAACACTGTGTGTGAGGGTCTGAGAATCTGGTAATTGTGTGTGAGTGTCTGAGAGTGGTGTCACTGTGTGAAGATCTGAGAGTGGAGGTCACTGTGTGTGAGGGTCTGAGAGTGGAATCACTGTGTGTGTGTGAGACGGTCTGAGAGTGGGGGTCACTGTGTGTAATGGTCTGAGAGTGGGGGTCACTGGGTGTGAGGGTCTGAGAGTGGGGTCACTGTGTGTGAGGGTCTGAGAGTGAGGGTCACTATGGTGTGTGATGGTCTGAGAGTGGGGTTATTGTGTGTGTTGGTCTGAGAGTGGGGGTCACTGTGTGTGAGGGTCTGAGAGTGGGGGTCACTGTGTGTGAGGGTCTGAGAGTTGGGTCACTGTGGGTGAGGGTCTGAGAGTGGGGTCACTGTGGGTGAGGGTCTGAGAGTGGGGTCACTGTGTGACAGGGTCACTGTGTGTGTGAGGGTTTGAGAGTGGGGTCACTGTGTGTCTGATGGTCCGAGAATGGGGTCACTGTGTGTGAGGGTCTGAGAGTGGGGTCACTGTGTGTGTGAGGGTCTGAGATTGGGGTCACTGTGTGTGTGAGGGTCTGAGATTGGGGAACACTATGTGTGAGGGTCTGAGAGTGGGGTCACTGTGTGTGAGGGTCTGAGAGTGGGGTCACTGTGTGTGTGAGGGTCTGAGAGTGTGGTCACTGTGTGTGAGGGTCTGAGAGTGGGGTCACTGTGTGTGTGAGGGTCTGAGAGTGGGGTCACTGTGTGCGTGAGGGTCTGAGAGTGGGGTAATTGTGTGTGAGGGACTGAGAGTGGGGTCACTGTGTGAGAGGGTCACTGTGTGTGTGTGATGGTCTGAGAATGGGGTCGCTGTGTGTGAGGGTCTGAGAGTGAGGGTCACTATGGTGTGAGATGGTCTGAGAGTGGGGTCACTGTGGGTGAGGGTCTGAGAGTGGGGTTACTGTGTGAGAGGGTCACTGTGTGTGTGAGGGTTTGAGAGTGGGGTCACTGTGTGTCTGATGATCCGAGAATGGGGTCACTGTGTGTGAGGGTCTGAGAGTGGGGTCATTGTGTGTGAGGGTCTGAGAGTGGGATCACTGTGTGTGAGGGTCTGAGAGTGGGGTAATTGTGTGTGTGAGGGTCTGAGAGTGGGGTCACTGTGTGTGAGGGTCTGAGAGTGGGGTCACTGTGAGTATGAGGGTCTGAGAGTGGGGTCACTGTTTGTGAGGGTCTGAGAGTGGGATCACTGTGTGTGTGTGAGGGTCTGAGAGTGGGAGACACTGTGTGAGAGGGCCTGAGAGTGGGGGTCACTGTGTGAGACAGTCTGAGAGTGGGGGTCACTGTGTGTGAGGGTCTGAGAGTGGGGGACACTATGTGTGAGGGTCTGAGAGTGTGGGACACTGTGTGTGAGGGTCTGAGAGTGGGGGTCACTGTGTGTGAGGGTCTGAGAGTGTGGGACACTGTGTGTGAGGGTCTGAGAATCTGGTAATTGTGTGTGTGTGTCTGAGAGTGGGGTCACTATGTTTGTGACTGAGAGTCGGGGACAATATGTTTGAGTGTCTGAGAGTGGGGGTCACTGTGTGTGTGAGGGTCTGAAATTGAGGTCACCGTGTGTGTAATGGTCTGACAGTGGGGTAATTGTGTGTGAGGGTCTGAGAGTGTGGGACACTGTGTGAGGGTCTGAGAGTGTGGTCACTGTGTGTGAGGGTCTGAGAGTGGGGTCACTGTGTGTGTGAGGGTCTGAGAGTGGGGTCACTGTGTGCGTGAGGGTCTGAGAGTGGGGTAATTGTGTGTGAGGGCCTGAGAGTGGGGTTATTGTGTGTGAGGGTCTGAGAGTGGGGGTCACTGTGTGTGAGGGTCTGAGAGTGGGGGTCACTGTGTGTGAGGGTCTGAGAGTGGGGGTCACTGTGTGTGAGACGGTCTGAGAGTGCGGTCACTGTGTGAGATGGTCTGAGAGTGGGGTCACTGTGTGTGTGAGGGTCTGAGAGTGGGGGTTACTATGTGTGAGGGTCTGAGAGTGGGGGACACTGTGTGTGAGGGTCTGAGAGTGGGGTCATTGTGTGAGGGTTTGAGAGTGTGGGTCACTGTGTGTGAGTGTCTGAGAGTGGGGTCACTGTGTGTGTGATGGTCTGAGAATGGGGTCATTGTGTGAGGATTTGAGGGTGTGGGTCACTGTGTGTGAGTGTCTGAGAGTGGGGTCACTGAACGTAAGGGTCTGAGAGTGGGGGTCTCTGTGTGTGTGATGGTCTGAGAGTGGGTTCACTGTGTGTGATGGTGTGAGAGTGGGGTCACTGTGTGTGTGTGAGAGGGTCTGAGACTGGAGGTCACTGTGTGAGACAGTCTGAGAGTGGGGTCACTGTGTGTGTGAGGATCTGAGAGTTGGGTAACTGTGTGTGAGGGTCTGAGAGTGGGGTCACTGTGTGTGAGGGACTGAGAGTGGGGTCACTGTGTGAGAGGGTCACTGTGTGTGTGTGATGGTCTGAGAATGGGGTCGCTGTGTGTGAGGGTCTGAGAGTGGGGTTACTGTGTGAGAGGGTCACTGTGTGTGTGAGGGTTTGAGAGTGGGGTCACTGTGTGTCTGATGATCCGAGAATGGGGTCACTGTGTGTGAGGGTCTGAGAGTGGGGTCATTGTGTGTGAGGGTCTGAGAGTGGGATCACTGTGTGTGAGGGTCTGAGAGTGGGGTAATTGTGTGTGTGAGGGTCTGAGAGTGGGGTCACTGTGTGTGAGGGTCTGAGAGTGGGGTCACTGTGAGTATGAGGGTCTGAGAGTGGGGTCACTGTTTGTGAGGGTCTGAGAGTGGGATCACTGTGTGTGTGTGAGGGTCTGAGAGTGGGAGACACTGTGTGAGAGGGCCTGAGAGTGGGGGTCACTGTGTGAGACAGTCTGAGAGTGGGGGTCACTGTGTGTGAGGGTCTGAGAGTGGGGGACACTATGTGTGAGGGTCTGAGAGTGTGGGACACTGTGTGTGAGGGTCTGAGAGTGGGGGTCACTGTGTGTGAGGGTCTGAGAGTGTGGGACACTGTGTGTGAGGGTCTGAGAATCTGGTAATTGTGTGTGTGTGTCTGAGAGTGGGGTCACTATGTTTGTGACTGAGAGTCGGGGACAATATGTTTGAGTGTCTGAGAGTGGGGGTCACTGTGTGTGTGAGGGTCTGAAATTGAGGTCACCGTGTGTGTAATGGTCTGACAGTGGGGTAATTGTGTGTGAGGGTCTGAGAGTGTGGGACACTGTGTGAGGGTCTGAGAATCTGGTAATTGTGTGAGAGTGTCTGAGAGTGGGGGTCACTGTGTGTGTGAGGGTCTGAGAGTGAGGTCACCACGTGTGTAATGGTCTGACAGTGGGGTCATTGAGTGTGAGGTTCTGAGAGTGGGATCACCGTGTGTGAGGGTCTGAGAGTGGGATCACCGTGTGTGAGGGTCTGATAGTGGGGTCACTGTGTGTGAGGATATGAGAGTGGGGGTCACTGTGTGTGTGTGTGAGGGTCTGAGAGTGGGGGACAGTGAGTGTGAGGGTCTGAGAGTGGGATCACTATGTGTTAGGGTCTGAGAGTGGGGGTCACTGTGTGTGAGGGTCTGAGAGTGGGGATTACTGTGTGTGAAGGTCTGACATTGGGGGTCACTGTGTGTGTGAGGGTCTATGAGTGGGGTTCACTGTGTGTGAGGGTCTGAGAGTGGGGGTCACTGTGTGTGTGAGACGGTCTGAGAGTGCGATCACTGTGTGTGAGGGTCTGAGAGCAGGGACACTGTCTGTGTGAGAGTCTGAGAGTGGGGATCACTGTGTGTGAAGGTCTGAGAGTGGGGTCAGTGTGTGTGAGGGTCTGAAAGTGGGGTCATTGTTTGAGAGGGTCTGAGAGTGGGGTCACTGTGTGTGAGTATCTGAGAGTGGGGTCACCGTGTGTGAGGGTCTGAGAGTGGGGTCATTGTATGTGAGGGTCTGAGAGTGGGGTCATTGTATGTGAGGGTCTGAGAGGGGGGGTTACTGTTTGTGTGTGAGGGTCTGAGAGTTAGGTCACCGCGTGTGTAATGGTCTGACAGGTGGGGTCGTTGAGTGTGAGGGTCTGACAGTGGGGATCACTGTGTGTGAGGGTCTGAGAGTGAGATCACTGTGTGTGAGGGTCTGACAGTGGGGATCACTGTGTGTGAGGGTCTGACAGTGAGATCACTGTGTGTGAGGGTCTGAGAGTGGGGTTATTGAGTGTGAGGGTCTGAGAATGGGGTTACTGTGTGTGAGGGGCTGTGAGTGGGGTCACTGTGTGTGTGAGACGGTCTGAGAGTGGGGTTCACTGTGCGTGAGGGTCTGAGAGTGGGGGTCACTGTGTGTGAGGGTCTGAGAGTGGGGGTCACTGTGTGTGAAGGTCTGAGTGTTGGGGTCCACTGTGTGTGTGAGGGTCTATGAGTGGGTTCACTGTGTGTGAGGGTCTGAAAGTGGAATCATTGTGTGTGTGTGAGGGTCTGAGAGTGGGGGTCACTGTGTGTGAGGGTCTGAGAGTGAGGTCACCGTGTGTGAGTGTCTGAGACTGCGGTCATTGTGTGAGAGGATCTGAGAGTGGGGGTCACTGTGTGTGTGTGGGTCTGAGAGTGGGGGTCACTGTGTGTGTGTGAGGGTCAGAGAGTGGCGTCACTGATTGTGAGGGTCTGTGAGTGGGGGTCTCTGTGTTTGTGAGGGTTTGAGAGTGGGGTTATTATATGTGCTGGTCTGAGAGTGGGGTCACTGTGTGTGTGTGTCTGAGAGTGGGGGTCACTGTCTGTGTGTGAGGGTCTGAGAGTGGGGGTCACTGTATGTGTGTGAGGGTCTGAGAGTGGAGTCACTGTGTGTGAGGGTCTGAGAGTGGAGTCACTGTGTGTGTTAGTGTCTGAGAGTGGGGTTACTGTGTGTGAGGGTCTGAGAGTGGGGTCACTGTGTGTGAGGGTCTGAGAGTGGGCGTCACTATGTGCGTATGATGGTCAGAGAGTGGCGTTACTGATTGTGAGGGTCTGAGAGTGGGGTTATTGTGTGTGAGGCACTGAGAGTGGGGGTCACTGTGTGTGAGGGACTGAGAGTGGGGTCACTGTGTGAGAGGGTCACTGTGTGTGTGTGATGGTCTGAGAATGGGGTCGCTGTGTGTGAGGGTCTGAGAGTGAGGGTCACTGTGGTGTGAGATGGTCTGAGAGTGGGGTCACTGTGGGTGAGGGTCTGAGAGTGGGGTTACTGTGTGAGAGGGTCACTGTGTGTGTGAGGGTTTGAGAGTGGGGTCACTGTGTGTCTGATGATCCGAGAATGGGGTCACTGTGTGTGAGGGTCTGAGAGTGGGGTCATTGTGTGTGAGGGTCTGAGAGTGGGATCACTGTGTGTGAGGGTCTGAGAGTGGGGTAATTGTGTGTGTGAGGGTCTGAGAGTGGGGTCACTGTGTGTGAGGGTCTGAGAGTGGGGTCACTGTGAGTATGAGGGTCTGAGAGTGGGGTCACTGTTTGTGAGGGTCTGAGAGTGGGATCACTGTGTGTGTGTGAGGGTCTGAGAGTGGGAGACACTGTGTGAGAGGGCCTGAGAGTGGGGGTCACTGTGTGAGACAGTCTGAGAGTGGGGGTCACTGTGTGTGAGGGTCTGAGAGTGGGGGACACTATGTGTGAGGGTCTGAGAGTGTGGGACACTGTGTGTGAGGGTCTGAGAGTGGGGGTCACTGTGTGTGAGGGTCTGAGAGTGTGGGACACTGTGTGTGAGGGTCTGAGAATCTGGTAATTGTGTGTGTGTGTCTGAGAGTGGGGTCACTATGTTTGTGACTGAGAGTCGGGGACAATATGTTTGAGTGTCTGAGAGTGGGGGTCACTGTGTGTGTGAGGGTCTGAAATTGAGGTCACCGTGTGTGTAATGGTCTGACAGTGGGGTAATTGTGTGTGAGGGTCTGAGAGTGTGGGACACTGTGTGAGGGTCTGAGAATCTGGTAATTGTGTGAGAGTGTCTGAGAGTGGGGGTCACTGTGTGTGTGAGGGTCTGAGAGTGAGGTCACCACGTGTGTAATGGTCTGACAGTGGGGTCATTGAGTGTGAGGTTCTGAGAGTGGGATCACCGTGTGTGAGGGTCTGAGAGTGGGATCACCGTGTGTGAGGGTCTGATAGTGGGGTCACTGTGTGTGAGGATATGAGAGTGGGGGTCACTGTGTGTGTGTGTGAGGGTCTGAGAGTGGGGGACAGTGAGTGTGAGGGTCTGAGAGTGGGATCACTATGTGTTAGGGTCTGAGAGTGGGGGTCACTGTGTGTGAGGGTCTGAGAGTGGGGATTACTGTGTGTGAAGGTCTGACATTGGGGGTCACTGTGTGTGTGAGGGTCTATGAGTGGGGTTCACT
Source organism: Chiloscyllium punctatum (assembly GCF_047496795.1). NCBI lineage: Eukaryota > Metazoa > Chordata > Chondrichthyes > Orectolobiformes > Hemiscylliidae > Chiloscyllium > Chiloscyllium punctatum. The sequence goes on from NC_092784.1 coordinate 63,234,800, forward strand.
GTGTGTGAGGGTCTGAGAGTGGGGGTCACTGTGTGTGTGAGACGGTCTGAGAGTGCGATCACTGTGTGTGAGGGTCTGAGAGCAGGGACACTGTCTGTGTGAGAGTCTGAGAGTGGGGATCACTGTGTGTGAAGGTCTGAGAGTGGGGTCAGTGTGTGTGAGGGTCTGAAAGTGGGGTCATTGTTTGAGAGGGTCTGAGAGTGGGGTCACTGTGTGTGAGTATCTGAGAGTGGGGTCACCGTGTGTGAGGGTCTGAGAGTGGGGTCATTGTATGTGAGGGTCTGAGAGTGGGGTCATTGTATGTGAGGGTCTGAGAGGGGGGGTTACTGTTTGTGTGTGAGGGTCTGAGAGTTAGGTCACCGCGTGTGTAATGGTCTGACAGGTGGGGTCGTTGAGTGTGAGGGTCTGACAGTGGGGATCACTGTGTGTGAGGGTCTGAGAGTGAGATCACTGTGTGTGAGGGTCTGACAGTGGGGATCACTGTGTGTGAGGGTCTGACAGTGAGATCACTGTGTGTGAGGGTCTGAGAGTGGGGTTATTGAGTGTGAGGGTCTGAGAATGGGGTTACTGTGTGTGAGGGGCTGTGAGTGGGGTCACTGTGTGTGTGAGACGGTCTGAGAGTGGGGTTCACTGTGCGTGAGGGTCTGAGAGTGGGGGTCACTGTGTGTGAGGGTCTGAGAGTGGGGGTCACTGTGTGTGAAGGTCTGAGTGTTGGGGTCCACTGTGTGTGTGAGGGTCTATGAGTGGGTTCACTGTGTGTGAGGGTCTGAAAGTGGAATCATTGTGTGTGTGTGAGGGTCTGAGAGTGGGGGTCACTGTGTGTGAGGGTCTGAGAGTGAGGTCACCGTGTGTGAGTGTCTGAGACTGCGGTCATTGTGTGAGAGGATCTGAGAGTGGGGGTCACTGTGTGTGTGTGGGTCTGAGAGTGGGGGTCACTGTGTGTGTGTGAGGGTCAGAGAGTGGCGTCACTGATTGTGAGGGTCTGTGAGTGGGGGTCTCTGTGTTTGTGAGGGTTTGAGAGTGGGGTTATTATATGTGCTGGTCTGAGAGTGGGGTCACTGTGTGTGTGTGTCTGAGAGTGGGGGTCACTGTCTGTGTGTGAGGGTCTGAGAGTGGGGGTCACTGTATGTGTGTGAGGGTCTGAGAGTGGAGTCACTGTGTGTGAGGGTCTGAGAGTGGAGTCACTGTGTGTGTTAGTGTCTGAGAGTGGGGTTACTGTGTGTGAGGGTCTGAGAGTGGGGTCACTGTGTGTGAGGGTCTGAGAGTGGGCGTCACTATGTGCGTATGATGGTCAGAGAGTGGCGTTACTGATTGTGAGGGTCTGAGAGTGGGGTTATTGTGTGTGAGGCACTGAGAGTGGGGGTCACTGTGTGTGAGGGTCAGAGAGTGGGGTCACTGTGTGTGAGGGTCTGAGAGTGGGGTCACTGTCTGTGTGAGGGTCTGAGAGTGGGGGTCACTGTGTGTGAGGGTCTGAGAGTGGGGTCACTGTGTGTGTGAGGGTCTATGAGTGGGGTCACTGTCTGTGTGAGGGTCTGAGAGTGGAATCACTGTGTTGTGTGAGGGTCTATGAGTGGGGTCATTGTGTGTGAGGTTCTGAGAGTGGGGGTCACTGTGTCTGTGAGGGTCTGAGAGTGGGGTCATTGAGTGTGAGGGTCTGAGAGTGGGGTCACTGTGTGTGTGTGAGGGTCTGAGAGTGGGGTCACTGTGTGAGGGTCTGAGAGTGCGGTCACTGTGTGAGGGTCTGAGAGTGGGATCACTGTGTGTGTGTGAGGGTCTGAGAGTGGGGTCACTGTGTGAGGGTCTGAGAGTGCGATCACTGTGTGAGAGGGTCTGAGAGTGGGGGTCACTGTGTGAGACGGTCTGCGAGTGGGGGTCACTGTGTGTGAGGGTCTATGAGTGGGGTTACTGTGTGTGAGGTTCTGAGAGTGGGGGTCACTGTCTGTGTGAGGGTCTGAGAGTGGGGGTCACTGTCTGTGTGAGGGTCTGAGAGTGGGGGTCACTATGTGTGAAGGTCTGAGAGTGGGATCACTGTGTGTGTGGGTCTGAGAGTGGGGGTCACTGTGTGAGACGGTCTGAGACTGGGGGTCACTGTGTGTGAGTATCTGAGAGTGGGGGTCACTATGTGTGAGGGTCTGAGAGTTGTGGTCACTGTGTGTGTGAGGATCTGAGATTGGGGGTCACTATGTGTGAGGGTCTGAGAGTGGGATCACTGTGTGAGAGGGTCACTGTGTGTGTGTGAGGGTCTGAGAATGGGGTCACTGTTTGTGTGATGGTCTGAGAATGGGGTCACTGTGTGTGAGGGTCTGAGAGTGGGGGTCATTATGTGTGAGGGTCTGAGAGTGGGGGACAATGTGTGTGAGTATTTGAGAGTGGGGTCACTGTGTGTGAGGGTCTGAGAGTGGGGTTCACTGTGTGTGATGGTCTGAGCGTGTGGGTCACTGTGTGAACGATTCTGAGAGTGGGGTCACTGTGTGTGAGGGTCTCAGAGTGGGGTCATTGTGTGTGAGGGTCTGAGAGGGGGGGTTACTGTTTGTGTGTGAGGGTCTGAGAGTTAGGTCACCGCGTGTGTAATGGTCTGACAGGTGGGGTCGTTGAGTGTGAGGGTCTGACAGTGGGGATCACTGTGTGTGAGGGTCTGAGAGTGGGATCACTGTGTGTGAGGGGCTGTGAGTGGGGATCACTGTGTGTGAGGGTCTGAGAATGGGGTTACTGTTTGTGAGGGGCTGTGAGTGGGGGTCACTGTGTGTGTGAGACGGTCTGAGAGTGGGATCACTGTGTGTGAGGGTCTGAGAGTAGGGTCACTGTCTGTGTGAGGGTCTGAGAGTGGGGATCACTGTGCGTGAGGGTCTGAGAGTGGGGTTACTGTGTGTGAGGGTCTGAGAGTGGGGGTCACTGTGTGTGAAGGTCTGAGAGTTGGGGTCCACTGTGTGTGAGGGTCTGAGAGTGGAATCATTGTGTGTGTGTGAGGGTCTGAGAGTGGGGGACACTGTGTGAGAGTGTCTGAGAGTGGGGTCATTGTTTGAGAGGGTCTGAGAGTGGAGTCACTGTGTGTGAGTGTCTGAGAGTGAGGTCACCGTGTTTGTGTGGGTCTGAGAGTGGGGGTCACTGTGTGTGTGTGAGGGTCAGAGAGTGGCGTCACTGATTGTGAGGGTCTGTGAGTGGGGGTCTCTGTGTTTGTGAGGGTTTGAGAGTGGGGTTATTATATGTGCTGGTCTGAGAGTGGGGTCACTGTGTGTGAGGGACTAAGAGTGGGGGACACTGTGTGTGTGTGTGATGGTCTGAGAGTGGGGTCACTGTGTGTGAGTGTCTGAGAGTGGGGGTCACTGTCTGTGTGTGAGGGTCTGCGAGTGGGGGTCACTGTATGTGTGTGAGGGTCTGAGAGTGGGGGACACTGTGTGTGTGTGTGATGGTCTGAGAGTGGGGTCACTGTGTGTGAGTGTCTGAGACTGCGGTCATTGTGTGAGAGGGTCTGAGAGTGGGGTCACTGTGTGTGTGTGAGGGTCTGAGAGTGGGGGTCACTGTATGTGTGTGAGGGTCTGAGAGTGGAGTCACTGTGTGTGTGTCTGAGAGTGGGCGTCACTGTGTGTGAGGGTCTGAGAGTGGGGGTCACTGTGTGTGAGGTTCTGAGAGTGGGGGACACTGTATGTGTGTCTGAGAGTGGAGTCACTGTGTGTGAGGGTCTGAGAGTGGAGTCACTGTGTGTGTTAGTGTCTGAGAGTGGGGGTCACTGTGTGTGTTAGTGTCTGAGAGTGGGGGTCACTGTGTGTGAGTGTCTGACAGTGGGGTTACTGTGTGTGAGGTTCTGAGAGTGGGCGTCACTATGTGTGTGAGGGTCTGAGAGTGGGGTTATTGTGTGTGAGGCACTGAGAGTGGGGGTCACTGTGTGTGAGGGTCAGAGAGTGGGGTCACTGTGTGAGACGGTCTGAGAGTGGGGTCACTGTCTGTGTGAGTGTCTGAGAGTGGGGTCACTGTGTGTGAGGTTCTGAGAGTGGGGGTCATTATGTGTGAGGATCTGAGAGTGGGGTCATTGTGAGAGACGGTCTGAGAGTGGGGGTCACTGTGTGAGACGGTCTGAGAGTGGGGGTCATTGTGTGTGAGGGTCTGAGAGTGGGGGTCACTATGTGTGAGGGTCTGAGAGTGGGGGTCACTATGTGTGAGGGTCTGAGAGTTGTGGTCACTGTGTGTGTGAGGATCTGAGATTGGGGGTCACTATGTGTGAGGGTCTGAGAGTGGGATCACTGTGTGTGAGTGTCTGAGAGTGGGGTCACTGTGTGTGAGTGTCTGAGATTGGGGAACACTATGTGTGGGGGTCTGAGAGTGGGGTCACTGTGTGAGAGGGTCTGAGATTGGGGAACACTATGTGTGGGGGTCTGAGAGTGGGATCACTGTGTGAGAGGGTCTGAGATTGGGGAACACTATGTGTGGGGGTCTGAGAGTGGGATCACTGTGTGTGAGTGTCTGAGAGTGGGGTCACTGTGTGTGAGTGTCTGAGATTGGGGAACACTATGTGTGGGGGTCTGAGAGTGGGGTCACTGTGTGAGAGGGTCACTGTGTGTGTGTGAGGGTCTGAGAATGGGGTCACTGTTTGTGTGATGGTCTGAGAATGGGGTCACTGTGTGTGAGAGTGTCTGAGAGTGGGGGTCACTGTGTGTGTGAGGGCCTGAGAGTGGGGGGTCACTATGTGTGAGGGTCTGAGAGTGGGGGTTACTGTGTGTGTGAGGGCCTGAGAGTGGGGGGTCACTATGTGTGAGGGTCTGAGAGTGGGGGTCACTGTGTGTGAGGGTCTGAGAGTGGGGGTCACTGTGTGTGAGGGTCTGAGAGTGGGATCTCTGTGTGAGAGGGTCTGAGAGTGGGGTCACTGTGTGTGTGATGGTCTGAGAGTGGGGGTCACTGTGTGTGAGGGTCTGAGAGTGGGGGTCACTGTGTGTGAGGGTCTGAGAGTGGGATCTCTGTGTGAGAGGGTCTGAGAGTGGGGTCACTGTGTGTGTGATGGTCTGAAAATGGGGTCATTATGTGTGAGGGTCTGAGAGTGGGGTCACTGTGTGTGAGGGACTGAGAGTGGGGAACACTGTGTGAGAGGGTCACTGTGTGTGTGTGAGGGTCTGAGACTTGGTGTCATTATGTGTGAGGGTCTGAGAGTGGGGTCACTGTGTGTGAGTGTCTGAGAGTGGGGTCATTGTGTGTGTGAGGGTCTGAGAGTGGGGTCATTGTGTGAGAGGGTCTGAGAGTGGGGTCATTGTGTGAGAGGGTCTGAGAGTGGGGTCATTGTGTGTGTGAGGGTCTGAGAGTGGGGTCATTGTGTGAGAGGGTCTGAGAGTGGGGTCACTGTGTGTGTGAGGGTCTGAGAGTGGGGTCACTGTGTGAGAGTGTCTGAGAGTGGGGGACACTGTGTGTGAGGGTCTGAGAGTGGGGTCATTGTGTGTGAGTGTCTGAGATTGGGGAACACTATGTGTGAGGGTCTGAGAGTGGGGTCACTGTGTGAGAGGGTCACTGTGTGTGTGTGAGGGTCTGAGAATGGGGTCACTGTGTGTGAGGGTCTGAGAGTGGGGGTCATTATGTGTGAGGGTCTGAGAGTGGGGGACAATGTGTGTGAGTATCGGAGAGTGGGGTCACTGTGTGTGAGGGACTGAGAGTGGGGGACACTGTGTGTGAGGGTCTGAGAGTGGGGGTCCACTGTGTGTGTAAGGGTCTATGAGTGGGGTCAGTGTGTGTGAGGGTCTGAGAGTGGGGTCACTGTGTGTGAGGGTCTGAGAGTGGGGTCACTGTGTGTGAGGGTCTGACAGTGGGGATCACTATGTGTGAGGGTCTGAGAGTGGGGTCACTGTGTGAGAGGATCACTGTGTGTGTGTGAGGGTCTGAGAGTGGGGTCACTGTGTGTCTGAGGGTCTCAGAGTGGGGGTCACTTTGTGTGATGGTCTGAGAATGGGGTCTCTGTGTGTGAGAGTCTGAGAGTGGGGGTCACTGTGTGTGAGGGTCTGAGAGTGGGGGTCACTGTGTGTGAGGGTCTGAGAGTGTGGTCAGTGTGTGTGAGGGTATGAGAGTGGGGGACAATGTGTGTGTGAGGGTCTATGAGTGGGGTCAGTGTGTGTGAGGGTCTGAGAGTGGGGGACAATGTGTGTGAGTATCGGAGAGTGGGGTCACTGTGTGTGAGGGTCTGAGAGTGGGGGTCCACTGTGTGTGTGAGGGTCTATGAGTGGGGTCAGTGTGTGTGAGGGTCTGAGAGTGGGGCCATTGTGAGAGACGGTCTGAGAGTGGGGTTACTGTGTGTGAGGGTCTGAGAGTGGGGTCATTGTGTGTGAGGGTCTGAGAGTGGGGATCACTGTGTGAGAGGGTCTGAGAGTGGGGGTCACTGTGTGTGAGGGTCTGAGAGTGGGGTTCACTGTGTGAGACGGTCTGAGAGTGTGGGTCACTGTGTGTGAGGGTCTGAGAGTGGGGTCATTGTGTGTGAGTGTCTGAGATTGGGGAACACTATGTGTGAGGGTCTGAGAGTGGGGGACAATGTGTGTGAGGGTCTGAGAGTGGGGTCACTGTGTGAGAGGGTCACTGTGTGTGTGTGAGGGTCTGAGAATGGGGTCACTGTGTGTGAGGGTCTGAGAGTGGGGGACAATGTGTGTGAGGGTCTGAGAGTGGGGGTCCACTGTGTGTGTGATGGTCTGAGAATGGGGTCACTGTGTGTGAGGGTCTGAGAGTGGGGGTCATTATGTGTGAGGGTCTGAGAGTGGGGGACAATGTGTGTGAGGGTCTGAGAGTGGGGGTCCACTGTGTGTGTGATGGTCTGAGAATGGGGTCACTATGTGTGAGGGTCTGAGAGTGGGGGTCATTATGTGTGAGGGTCTGAGAGTGGGGGACAATGTGTGTGAGTATCTTAGAGTGGGGGACAATGTGTGTGAAGGACTGAGAGTGGGGTCACTGTGTGGGAGGGTCTGAGAGTGGGGTCACTATGTGTGAGGTTCTGAGAGTGGGGGACACTGTATGTGTGTCTGAGAGTGGAGTCACTGTGTGTGAGGGTCTGAGAGTGGAGTCACTGTGTGTGTTAGTGTCTGAGAGTGGGGGTCACTGTGTGTGTTAGTGTCTGAGAGTGGGGGTCACTGTGTGTGAGTGTCTGACAGTGGGGTTACTGTGTGTGAGGTTCTGAGAGTGGGCGTCACTATGTGTGTGAGGGTCTGAGAGTGGGGTTATTGTGTGTGAGGCACTGAGAGTGGGGGTCACTGTGTGTGAGGGTCAGAGAGTGGGGTCACTGTGTGAGACGGTCTGAGAGTGGGGTCACTGTCTGTGTGAGTGTCTGAGAGTGGGGTCACTGTGTGTGAGGTTCTGAGAGTGGGGGTCATTATGTGTGAGGATCTGAGAGTGGGGTCATTGTGAGAGACGGTCTGAGAGTGGGGGTCACTGTGTGAGACGGTCTGAGAGTGGGGGTCATTGTGTGTGAGGGTCTGAGAGTGGGGGTCACTATGTGTGAGGGTCTGAGAGTGGGGGTCACTATGTGTGAGGGTCTGAGAGTTGTGGTCACTGTGTGTGTGAGGATCTGAGATTGGGGGTCACTATGTGTGAGGGTCTGAGAGTGGGATCACTGTGTGTGAGTGTCTGAGAGTGGGGTCACTGTGTGTGAGTGTCTGAGATTGGGGAACACTATGTGTGGGGGTCTGAGAGTGGGGTCACTGTGTGAGAGGGTCTGAGATTGGGGAACACTATGTGTGGGGGTCTGAGAGTGGGATCACTGTGTGAGAGGGTCTGAGATTGGGGAACACTATGTGTGGGGGTCTGAGAGTGGGATCACTGTGTGTGAGTGTCTGAGAGTGGGGTCACTGTGTGTGAGTGTCTGAGATTGGGGAACACTATGTGTGGGGGTCTGAGAGTGGGGTCACTGTGTGAGAGGGTCACTGTGTGTGTGTGAGGGTCTGAGAATGGGGTCACTGTTTGTGTGATGGTCTGAGAATGGGGTCACTGTGTGTGAGAGTGTCTGAGAGTGGGGGTCACTGTGTGTGTGAGGGCCTGAGAGTGGGGGGTCACTATGTGTGAGGGTCTGAGAGTGGGGGTTACTGTGTGTGTGAGGGCCTGAGAGTGGGGGGTCACTATGTGTGAGGGTCTGAGAGTGGGGGTCACTGTGTGTGAGGGTCTGAGAGTGGGGGTCACTGTGTGTGAGGGTCTGAGAGTGGGATCTCTGTGTGAGAGGGTCTGAGAGTGGGGTCACTGTGTGTGTGATGGTCTGAGAGTGGGGGTCACTGTGTGTGAGGGTCTGAGAGTGGGGGTCACTGTGTGTGAGGGTCTGAGAGTGGGATCTCTGTGTGAGAGGGTCTGAGAGTGGGGTCACTGTGTGTGTGATGGTCTGAAAATGGGGTCATTATGTGTGAGGGTCTGAGAGTGGGGTCACTGTGTGTGTGATGGTCTGAAAATGGGGTCATTATGTGTGAGGGACTGAGAGTGGGGAACACTGTGTGAGAGGGTCACTGTGTGTGTGTGAGGGTCTGAGACTTGGTGTCATTATGTGTGAGGGTCTGAGAGTGGGGTCACTGTGTGTGAGTGTCTGAGAGTGGGGTCATTGTGTGTGTGAGGGTCTGAGAGTGGGGTCATTGTGTGAGAGGGTCTGAGAGTGGGGTCATTGTGTGAGAGGGTCTGAGAGTGGGGTCATTGTGTGTGTGAGGGTCTGAGAGTGGGGTCATTGTGTGAGAGGGTCTGAGAGTGGGGTCACTGTGTGTGTGAGGGTCTGAGAGTGGGGTCACTGTGTGAGAGTGTCTGAGAGTGGGGGACACTGTGTGTGAGGGTCTGAGAGTGGGGTCATTGTGTGTGAGTGTCTGAGATTGGGGAACACTATGTGTGAGGGTCTGAGAGTGGGGTCACTGTGTGAGAGGGTCACTGTGTGTGTGTGAGGGTCTGAGAATGGGGTCACTGTGTGTGAGGGTCTGAGAGTGGGGGTCATTATGTGTGAGGGTCTGAGAGTGGGGGACAATGTGTGTGAGTATCGGAGAGTGGGGTCACTGTGTGTGAGGGACTGAGAGTGGGGGACACTGTGTGTGAGGGTCTGAGAGTGGGGGTCCACTGTGTGTGTAAGGGTCTATGAGTGGGGTCAGTGTGTGTGAGGGTCTGAGAGTGGGGTCACTGTGTGTGAGGGTCTGAGAGTGGGGTCACTGTGTGTGAGGGTCTGACAGTGGGGATCACTATGTGTGAGGGTCTGAGAGTGGGGTCACTGTGTGAGAGGATCACTGTGTGTGTGTGAGGGTCTGAGAGTGGGGTCACTGTGTGTCTGAGGGTCTCAGAGTGGGGGTCACTTTGTGTGATGGTCTGAGAATGGGGTCTCTGTGTGTGAGAGTCTGAGAGTGGGGGTCACTGTGTGTGAGGGTCTGAGAGTGGGGGTCACTGTGTGTGAGGGTCTGAGAGTGTGGTCAGTGTGTGTGAGGGTATGAGAGTGGGGGACAATGTGTGTGTGAGGGTCTATGAGTGGGGTCAGTGTGTGTGAGGGTCTGAGAGTGGGGGACAATGTGTGTGAGTATCGGAGAGTGGGGTCACTGTGTGTGAGGGTCTGAGAGTGGGGGTCCACTGTGTGTGTGAGGGTCTATGAGTGGGGTCAGTGTGTGTGAGGGTCTGAGAGTGGGGCCATTGTGAGAGACGGTCTGAGAGTGGGGTTACTGTGTGTGAGGGTCTGAGAGTGGGGTCATTGTGTGTGAGGGTCTGAGAGTGGGGATCACTGTGTGAGAGGGTCTGAGAGTGGGGGTCACTGTGTGTGAGGGTCTGAGAGTGGGGTTCACTGTGTGAGACGGTCTGAGAGTGTGGGTCACTGTGTGTGAGGGTCTGAGAGTGGGGTCATTGTGTGTGAGTGTCTGAGATTGGGGAACACTATGTGTGAGGGTCTGAGAGTGGGGGACAATGTGTGTGAGGGTCTGAGAGTGGGGTCACTGTGTGAGAGGGTCACTGTGTGTGTGTGAGGGTCTGAGAATGGGGTCACTGTGTGTGAGGGTCTGAGAGTGGGGGACAATGTGTGTGAGGGTCTGAGAGTGGGGGTCCACTGTGTGTGTGATGGTCTGAGAATGGGGTCACTGTGTGTGAGGGTCTGAGAGTGGGGGTCATTATGTGTGAGGGTCTGAGAGTGGGGGACAATGTGTGTGAGGGTCTGAGAGTGGGGGTCCACTGTGTGTGTGATGGTCTGAGAATGGGGTCACTATGTGTGAGGGTCTGAGAGTGGGGGTCATTATGTGTGAGGGTCTGAGAGTGGGGGACAATGTGTGTGAGTATCTTAGAGTGGGGGACAATGTGTGTGAAGGACTGAGAGTGGGGTCACTGTGTGGGAGGGTCTGAGAGTGGGGTCACTATGTGTGAGGGTCTGAGAGTGGGAACACTGTGTGTGAGGGACTGAGAGTGGGGGACACTGTGTGTGAGGGTCTGAGAGTGGGGATCACTGTGTGAGAGGGTCACTGTGTGTGTGAGGGTCTGAGACGGTGTCACTATGTGTGAGGGCCTGAGAGTGGGGTCACTGTCTGTGTGAGAGTCTGAGAATGGGGTCATTGTGTGACAGTGTCTGAGAGTGGGGGTCACTGTGTGAGAGGGTCACTGTGTGAGAGGGTCACTGTGTGTGAGTGTCTGAGAGTGGGGTCATTGTGTGAGAGGGTCTGAGAGTGGGGTTCACTGTGTGAGAGGGTCACTGTGTGTGAGTGTCTGAGAGTGGGGTCATTGTGTGAGAGGGTCTGAGAGTGGGGGTCACTGTGCGTGAGGGTCTGAGAGTGGGGTTCACTATGTGTGATGGTCTGAGCGTGGGGGTCAGTGTGTGTGTGAGGGTCTGAGAGTGGGGGTCACTGTGCGTGAGGATCTGAGAGTGGGGTTCACTATGTGTGATGGTCTGAGCGTGGGGGTCAGTGTGTGTGTGAGGGTCTGAGAGTGGGGTCACTATGTGTGATGGTCTGAGTGTGGGGGTCAGTGTGTGTGTGAAGGTCTGAGAGTGGGGTCACTGTGTGTGAGGGTCTGAGAGTGGGGGACACTGTGTGTGTGTGAGGGTCTGAGAGTGGGGTCACTATGTGCCTGAGGATCTGAGAGTGGTGTCACTGTGTGTCTGAGGGTTTGAGAGTGGGGGTCACTGTGTGTGTGAGGGTCTGAGAGTGGGGTCACTGTGTGTGTGAGGGTCTCAGAGTGGGGGTCACTGTGTGTAATGGTCTGAGAGTGTGGGTCACTTTGTGTGATGGTCTGAGAATGGGGTCTCTGTGTGTGAGAGTCTGAGAGTGGGGGTCACTGTGTGTGAGAGTGTCTGAGAGTGGGGGACAATGTGTGTGTGAGGGTCTGAGAGTGGGGTCACTGTGTGTGAGTGTCTGAAAGTGGGGGTCACTGTGTGTGAGGGTCTGAGAGTGGGGTCACTGTGTGTGTGAGGGTCTGAGAGTGGGGTCACTGTGTGTGTGAGGGTCTGAGAGTGGGGTCACTGTGTGTGAGGGTCTGAGAGTGGGGTCACTGTGTGTGAGGGTCTGAGAGTGGGGTCACTGTGTGTGAGGGTCTGAGAGTGGGGTCACTGTGTGTGTGAGGGTCTGAGAGTGGGGTCACTGTGTGTGTGAGGGTCTGAGAGTGGGGTCACTGTGTGTGTGAGGGTCTGAGAGTAGGGTCACTGTGTGTGAGGGTCTGAGAGTGGGGTCACTACTGCCTGCAATTTGCTTCTTAAATGCCACTTCACAATTGAGACAGAAATCAAGAAGATGAGCTAGTTAGAGAAGCCATGTTGGAGTTAATCTTGTGAAAAACACGTTGAGACTTTGAGCGCTGGGTATGTGATAAGTGCTGAAACCGCCTGTCAGATAACATCAGCTACATTTCATGGTTCATCAACACAATCATTTTAACAACACATTTACCATTTCAATAAATAGTCTCATTAGTTCATTGGCCTTTATCAGTTGGAGTACACTGCTGGTTTAATGTATGATTCTCATTCCTCCTCTCCCTCAGTGAGTGAGAAACCATCAGACCCTGTCCCCATTAGGGGAGTGAGGGACCATCAGACCCTGTCCCCATTAGGAGAGTGAGGGACCATCAGACCCTGTCCCCATTAGGGGAGTGAGGGACCATCAGACCCTGTCCCCATTAGGGGAGTGAGGGACCATCAGACCCTGTCCCCATTAGGGGAGTGAGGGACCATCAGACCCTGTCCCTGATCGGGGAGTGAGGGACCATCAGACCCTGTCCCCATTAGGGGAGTGAGGGACCATCAGACCCTGTCTCCATTAGGGGAGTGAGGGACCATCAGACCCTGTCCCCATTAGGGGAGTGAGGGACCATCAGACCCTGTCCCCATTAGGGGAGTGAGGGACCATCAGACCCTGTCCCCATTAGGGGAGTGAGGGACCATCAGACCCTGTCCCCATTAGGGGAGTGAGGGACCATCAGACCCTGTCCCCATTAGGGGAGTGAGGGACCATCAGACCCTGTCCCCATTAGGGGAGTGAGGGACCATCAGACCCTGTCTCCATTAGGGGAGTGAGGGACCATCAGACCCTGTCTCCATTAGGGGAGTGAGGGACCATCAGACCCTGTCCCCATTAGGGGAGTGAGGGACCATCAGACCCTGTCCCCATTAGGGGAGTGAGGGACCATCAGACCCTGTCCCCATTAGGGGAGTGAGGGACCATCAGACCCTGTCTCCATTAGGGGAGTGAGGGACCATCAGACCCTGTCTCCATTAGGGGAGTGAGGGACCATCAGACCCTGTCCCCATTAGGGGAGTGAGGGACCATCAGACCCTGTCCCCATTAGGGGAGTGAGGGACCATCAGACCCTGTCCCCATTAGGGGAGTGAGGGACCATCAGACCCTGTCCCCATTAGGGGAGTGAGGGACCATCAGACCCTGTCCCCATTAGGGGAGTGAGGGACCATCAGACCCTGTCCCCATTAGGGGAGTGAGGGACCATCAGACCCTGTCCCCATTACGGGAGTGAGGGACCATCAGACCCTGTCTCCATTAGGGGAGTGAGGGACCATCAGACCCTGTCCCCATTAGGGGAGTGAGGGACCATCAGACCCTGTCCCCATTAGGGGAGTGAGGGACCATCAGACCCTGTCTCCATTAGGGGAGTGAGGGACCATCAGACCCTGTCCCCATTAGGGGAGTGAGGGACCATCAGACCCTGTCCCCATTAGGGGAGTGAGGGACCATCAGACCCTGTCCCCATTAGGGGAGTGAGGGACCATCAGACCCTGTCTCCATTAGGGGAGTGAGGGACCATCAGACCCTGTCCCCATTAGGGGAGTGAGGGACCATCAGACCCTGTCTCCTTTAGGGGAGCGAGGAATCCTTGATTTCTTCAGCCCTGGATAAACTATGGTGATCGAATCAGATTTGCCCTGCTGCAGTCAAATACCTGATAGGGGAATACCATCATCCTGTCACATCCTGTAAGAACTCTTGTAAATGAGATCACCTCTTAATCTTTAAAACTTTAAAGAATATAGACTTAGTTTTCTAAAATCTGTCCTTGTAAAATAATCTCACCATCTCGGGGTTTAATCTGCTGAACCTCCACTGTACTCCCTGTATGATAAGTACATCCCTCTTTAGATAATGTGACAGAAAGACAAGATGTTGCTTGAGACCCTTACCTAGTGTGACTACCGGAACGTTGCCTGAACTCCCGAATACTCCTGTTTAAAAGCAATTTTCGAAAGAGCTGTGGTGAATTCCGTGGTGAACGCCGTGGAGACAAAGGACCAACTCCACACAGCCGCGGACGGAATTGGTCCAGACCATCTGTGTCCGAGGAATTTGGGAAAAATGCATCATCCTCAATGTCTCCTTGTGATGATATCTCCCCCAAAAGATTGGCTGACCAGCTTGGGGAGTGTGGGAACTCCAGCTTGGAGCAATGTGAAACAGAACTTCCCTCCATTCAGCAAGTGGTGATGTGCTGACTCCTTGTGTGTGACTGGTCAGGCCCTGACAGGGGGATGCAGATCAAGAAAAGCAGGCATCGCTGGAAAATGGCAAGCTGTTCAACATTGCTGAATATCAGTGATACACCGCAGTTAAGCATGTATCATTTAATCCTTTTGTTGCTTGTAGCCTTTTTAATGTCGAAATGTATTTAAAAGTGAAAAGCAGAATTTTCTGTCTCTAGTATGGTACATGTTTCTAATGTCTGTTGATTTTTCTCACTATCTTCCAGACATAGGTTATAAGTAAGTTCATGTATTAAATTCATGCTAATTTGTAATTATCGATCATTTTTAGCTAAATGGGTAGAATCATTAGCTGGCTTGAGTATGTTTTACACTCAGTTAGAAAATGTAGATTCCTTTGAATGACATCTAGCTTCCTTCACGCAGAGATTCTGCAGAAATCAGTTCCAAACTTTCCATTGAAGTATCACTTGCCTGCACTGGGTTTCAGCTTATCAAATCCCCTCATTTACTCCCTCCATTGAAGAGTCAGTAGATTAACTTGTCTCATTCATTTTTCCATGAGTTACTGTCCATGCGAGTGGCATAGATTCAGGCTTGCTTTCCAGCTGCCGATTAGTACACATTGCTGTACACTCCTCCTTTGTGTTTGTTTGTCACAAGGTTCTCAAATACCATAATAAGACACACCCTTAAACGCCTGGTCACTGCCAACTGTACAGTGTTGACTGGTTTGCTTCAAATTGGAGCCTCCACACCCCCGTACTGTCCTGGAGGGAGAGTTAACCTGCCCCTCCTTTGTGATCTATTTAACCAACCGCTCTCTACAAGTCCCACCAGGAAGTTCAACTTTCCCTTGACGTCAGTTATAGTTCAAGTTAAGTGGTCACTGGAAATCACTGAAAGTCCAAACTTGGTTGTACATGCAGTGCCTCCTATCTGAGTGGCTCACAGCTAACACTAAATAATCGCACTACTCAAAGCACTTCACAAATAAAACAGAAACCTTTTTGGTGAACAAGCAAAGATTTGAGGAAAACATTAACTTGTTGAGTTTCTGTGTAATCTGATCAACTACAATTTAACCCCTGGTGTACCAGTTTCCCTTGAAGGTTTGTATGTTTCTTTAGCATTTCAAACTTACCTCAGTGAATTTTCTGATTAAACTGAACCAGATTGGGAATTCTTTGGAAGTACGTGGAACACACTGTTTTATTTCTGATGATGCTCAGCCTTAAATATCTCTGTGCAATCGTCAATGTTCCAAGAAAGAGTCCCTGTGAATCTATGGCAGTATAGCTCAAGCAGAAAAACTGCAGGTCAAGGGCATAGTGTCTGTGAGTTGTTTACAATGCTGTCTGATAGGACATTCTTTCACACTGGAAGGAATCCAACACCTGATCTCCCACATCCTTCTCACTGCTAGTGATCTGGGTAACACTGATCTCCCGCACGTTCGATTGATTGCACCTATTCTAAAACCTGAAATGGCAGGTTGCTTTAAAATAGGCTAATACCCAAACAGAAGGCTGGGGTACTGTTACCAATGGTCCAACCTTCATTTGCTTTCTGGTCAGTTGGCATGGCAGTATTTCAAGAGATGGAATTAAGAACATGATATAAAAAATATATTGGTTGAAGTGAGATATTGGAATGCTTTACTGAACAACTCTACCAATAACGTGGTTACTTCTGTGCAGCTTGTTCATCAGTGGTTGTGAGTGTTTGAAATGTACGAAACTTGTTTCACAAGCCCTGTTATTTTCAGCAAACCTCTCCTAGATATTTTAAACAACCTATTCAGAGATGTTATTAAAACACCTCTGGAGCAGCTGAGAGTTGAACATTGGTATCCTGGCTTGGAGGCAGGAATACAACCACCACACCACAAAAGGCCCAGAAACATCTCTTATATATGTTAAATCAAGCTGCACAGGCAGATGAAATTGAACCCAGGCTTCCTGACTGTGCCACAAGAGGGCCCAGAAATCTTTCTTATTCAGTAATTGGAAAGTGCTCTCACCGTGCACACTGGATTGATGGGCAATTAAAAATGTGTCTTCTAGGAAGGCTGCAGAGGTTAGTGAGCAGTTCCTAAGAGAACATTCGCAGGTACTAATGTGATCATAATTCAACATTAATTGGACAATCATCTTCAAAACACAGAAGGGTTTCATGATGCACAGGAGTGTTCTGGTGTTTCTCTGAAGATGGTTATTGATTGGACTTTGTTGATGGGTTTCTATAAACAGTTGCTGCAGGAAGTGCCTGACACTAACAGTCGGTGCAAGGAGAGAAAAGTTCCTTCACTGATTCACCACAGCTTAATGAGAAGAAAGAACAGCGTTAATGTAGAACAAAAACAGATACAAAGCAGCTCCTTCCTTGGCTGACAGGACAAAGTGTTGATTGCAGATGCTGGAGGTCAGAGTTGAGACTGTAGTGCTGGAAAAGCACAGCAGGTCAGGCAGCATCCGAGGAGCAGGAGAATCGTTTGTTTGGGTATTCCTGATGAAGGGCTTTTGCCCAAAACATCGCATCTCCTGCTCTTTGGGTGCTGCCTGCATTATCTTGAACCACTCTTTCCAGTGCACATCACGACACAATTGTTACATGTTTCCAGTTTTTCCTTTTTCGGTTGAAATAAAATTTAATTTGCAGCCTTCAGCAACATTATTAAGTAAATAAGCAGCTTGATTTCCTCCGGTTTGCTGCATTTTATTTACAGAGTTCCTGGGCTTCTAGCCAGTAGCAGTCTGTTACACATTGCCACACAAGGAAATTTCATTCCTCAAACAATTCAACTTACTGCGTGGCATTTCTGGGCTGACATTAGTCGTCTTCTAAATTAGGCAAATCACAACAGCAGCGACTTTATTTATGCAGGGAATTCAACACTGAAAATTGTCCCAAGATTCTTCACAGGAGCTTTATCAAACAATGTTTGACACTCATCACAAAAGGACAAGTGACCAAAAGTTGGATCAGAAAGAAGACAGATAGGGAAGTGGAAAGGTTTCGGCAGGAAGTATAGATAGATCTTAGGGCCTTGGCAGCTGAAGACATGGGGAGTGAAGAAAATGGCGCATGTTGAGGAGGTCAGAGTTGAAGGAGCTCTTAAAAAAAATTGATTGAAAACAAAAGATGAGAACTTAAAACTTGAGGCATTGTAGTCATCCACTTTTCAACATTAATGGATTCTGTGGAAATTTAGAAGATACTGAATTGTCAGACATTCTTTGAATCAAATAGGGTTTTCTCGAGGAATCAGATGAACAGTTTAATGGGAGTTGTAAGCAATCTGCTGATTAGAGAATGTCGCATGATTATTTTGGAAAAAAAACAAAGAAACCTTTTTAGGGAGGTTCAAGATCAGCTTCTTCCCTGCTGTTATGATACTGCTGAATGGACCTCTCTAACTTCAAATAATGTTGACCTTGCTTTGTGCACCTCCTGTGCAGTGTAACTCTGTATACATCGCTCTGTCCAAGTACCCTATGATCTGTGTGTCATTGTTTGCTATGATCTGCCATACTTCTTGCAAAACAAAACTTTTCACTGTATATAGGTACATATGACTACAATATATCAAACCAAATCAGTCGAGATAAGGGATGATGCTGGGAAACCTGGTTGAATGAGACTGTAGGGACTTTTCTGGTCTTGGTTTCTGTTTCTAAACACCAGCAATCAGAAAGAAAAAGATGTTGCAGTAAAGGCGAGTCTCTCTCCTATAATTCTCTCTTGGTTACTGAGAAAGTTTCCACATCTCAGTATTTTGACTGCCTTGTAAAATCTGAATAGCTGAACTGTGCCTGCTTTCCAAAAACTTGGAAAAAAACCCACTTTCTATATGAACTAAAACTTGGCTGGGAAATTCTCTATGAGTCTACAGCTGTCAGTAATTCCACCTCATCAATAAAAAAGTACAATGGACTCTGAGAATTCATCAAATTTATGTTTTGATTTTCAGATCTTTGCCCTTTTTAAATATTTTCTCAAATTATGCATTTTCTGTGCTATGAATGTGTTTGCTTGAGATCAAAAAGGGATATGGTATTCTGGATAACAGCTTAATTGTTCACTGGTTGGTTACTTGTTTTCAGGATTAAGTTTGTTTTAATTTAATAGATCATTTGTAAATTGAAGGCTGATGAAAGTCTCTTTTTACCTTGGAGAGCATTATAAAAGGGAAACAATTTTATTGAATTAAAACATTTATACTAAGGTTTAGGAGGGGGAGGAGGACTTGTGTTGTGGTGGGGTTTCATTGTCACTACATTGTTCTTGTCACAGTTATAACAATATTACAGCACCAGCCTCACTAATATTGGTCTGTGAGAACAGCTGGAGTGAGTGGGGGTGATGAACAATGATATAACAGCTATACACTTAAAAGTAAAGCCTTGGGTTGTCGTAGAGTCATTGAGATGTACAGCATGGAAACAGACCCTTCGGTCCAACCCGTCCATGCTGACCAGATATCCCAACCAAATCTAGTCCCATCTGCCAGCACTTGGCCCATATCCCTCCAAACCCTTCCTATATTCATATACCCATCCAGATAACTTTTAAATGCTGTAAATGTACCAGCCTCCACCACATCCTCTGGCAGCTCATTCCATACACGTACCACCCTCTGTGTGAAAAAGCTGCCCCTTAGGTCTCTTTTATATCTTTCCCCTCTCACCTTAAACCTATGCCCTCTAGTTCTGGACTCACCCACCCCAGGGAAAAGACCTTGTCTATTTACCCTATCTGTGCCCCTCATAATTTTATAAACCTCTATAAGGTCACCCCTCAGCCTCTGACGCTCCAGGGAAAACAGCTCCAGCCTATTCAACCTCTCCCTGTAGCTCAAATCAGCTACCCTGGCAATATCCTTGTAAGTCTTTCTGAACCCTTTCAAGTTTCACAATATTCTTCCTATAGGAGGGAGACCAGAATTGCACACAACATTCCAAAAGTGGCCTAACCAATGTCCTGTACAATCTCAACAATGATCTCCCAACTCCTGTACTCAATACTCTGACCAATAAAGGAAAGCATACCAAACACCTTCTTCACTATCCTATCTACCTGTGACTCCACTTTCAAGCAACTATGAATCCGCACTCCAAGGTCTCTTTGTTCAGCAACACTCTCCAGGACCTTACCATTCAGTGTATAAATCCTGCTAAGTCTTGCCTTTCCAAAATGCAGCACCTCACATTTATCAAAATTAAACGCCACCTGCCACTCCGCAACCCATTGGCCCGCCTGATTAAGATCCTGTTGTTCTCTGAGGTAACCTTCTTCACTGTCCACTACATCTCCAATTTTGGTGTCATCTGCAAGCTTACTAACAATACCTCCTATGTTCACCTTCAAATCATTTATGTAAATGACAAAAAGCAGTGAACCCAGCACTGATCCTTGTGGCACTCCACTGGTCACAGGTCTCCAGTCTGAAAAACAACCCTCCACCACCACCCTCTGTCTTCTACCTTTGAGCCAGTTCTGTATCTAAATGGCTAGTTCTCCCTGTATTCCATGTGACCTAATCTTGCTAATCAGTCTCCCATGTGGAACCTTGTCAAACGCCTTACTGAAGTCCACATTGATCAGGTCCACCACTCTGCCCTCTTTGTTACTTCAAAAACTCAAACAGGTCAGTGAGACATCATTTCGCAAATTATAGCTGTGTTGGCTAACCCTAATCAGTCCTTGCCTTTCCAAATACATATAAATCCTGTTCCTCAGGATTCCCTCCAACAACTTGCCCATCACTGGTGTCAGGCTCACTGATCTATAGTTCCCTGGCTTTTCTTTATAATCTTTCTTAAACAGTGGCACCACGTTAGCCAACCTCCAGTTTTCCGGTACCTCACCTGTGACTATCGATGGTGCAAATATCTCAGCATGAAGCCCTGCAATCACTTCCGTAACTTCCCACAGAGTTCTAGGGTTCAAGTCCTGGGGATCTATCCATTTTTATGCATTTTAAGACATCGAGCACCTCTTCCTCTGTAATAGAACAGAGACACCGGGGGGGTTCAGATGCATAATACTTTGAAGTTTGCATCACATAGAGTAGTTCAGAAGGCATTTAGCATGTTTGCCTTCATTGCTCAGATCTTTGAATATAGGAGTTGGGACATTACTTTGAGGTTGTACAGGACATTGGTGAGGCGTTTTCTGGAGTACTGTGTACTGTGTCCAGTTCTGGTCTTCTGGTTATTATCAAGCTGGAGGGGGTTCAGAAGAGATTTACCAGGATGTTGCCAGGAATGGAAGGTTTGTGTTATTAGGAGAGGCTGGATAGGCTGGGAAGTTTTTCATTGGAGTGTAGGAGGTTGAGAGTGACCTTGTAGAGGCTTATAAAATAATGTAGGGTATAGAGAAGGTGAACGGCAGGTGTCTTTTCCCTAGGTGGGAGACTTCAAGACATATTTTTAAGGTCAGAGGAGAGCGATTAAAAAAAGACATGAGGATCAATTTTTATTTTACACAGAGTGTGGTTCGGTGTGTGTGTAATGAACTTCCAGAGGAAGTGGTGGTTGCGGGTACAGTTACAAGATTTGAAAGACATTTGGATAAGTAGATGAATAAGAATTGTTTGGAGGGATATGGGGCCAAGTGCAGGCAGGTGGGGCTAGTATAGTTTTGGATTATGGTCAGCATGGAGTGGTTGGCCTGAAGGGGCTGTTTCTGTGCTGGATGGATTGATGACCTAGTGCAGAGTTTGCACTCTGATTGCATCCTGTGAATTTGCCACAACATTGTGAACTTCATGTATTCCAGCTGAAGCTGGCAGTGTGCATTTCATGAAGAAAAACATCCTAGCTGCAAACCCAGCCTTCAAATTGTTACCAAGAAGACGAATTCTGGAATGGATCGACTTATCACTGGATATTAAACAGCAAAACAAACTGAAGTCTGAGGTGTTTATGTCACTGAATGTGCATACAGGCATGATGATGCATACGTGATCATAAATCAATAGGCTAGCGCCATTTTATCCTGCAGTAGCTTCAGAAGCTGAGCATGAGATAGGAAAGGAAAAGATCCTAAACAGCTTGGTCATACAACCATCTGAGGGGTAGGGGTATGTTCTGAGGGGTAGGGGTATGTTCTAAGGGGTAGGGGTATGTTCTGAGGTGTAGGGGTATGTTCTGAGGTATAGGGGTATGTTCTGAGGGGTAGGGGTATGTTCTGAGGGGTAGGGGTATGTTCTGAGGTGTAGGGGTATGTTCTGAGGGGTAGGGGTATGTTCTGAGGTGTAGGGGTATGTTCTGAGGTGTAGGGGTATGTTCTGAGGGGTAGGGGTATGTTCTGAGGTGTAGGGGTATGTTCTGAGGGATAGGGGTATGTTCTGAGGTGTAGGGGTATGTTCTGAGGTATAGGGGTATGTTCTGAGGGGTAGGGGTAAGTTCTGAGGGGTAGGGGTAAGTTCTGAGGGGTAGGGGTATGTTCTGAAGGGGAGGGGTATGTTCTGAGGGGTAGGGGTAAGTTCTGAGGGGTAGGGGTATGTTCTGAAGGGGAGGGGTATGTTCTGAGGGGTAGGGGTATGTTCTGAGGTGTAGGGGTATGTTCTGAGGGATAGGGGTATGTTCTGAGGTGTAGGGGTATGTTCTGAGGGATAGGGGTATGTTCTGAGGTGTAGGGGTATGTTCTGAGGTATAGGGGTATGTTCTGAGGGGTAGGGGTAAGTTCTGAGGGGTAGGGGTAAGTTCTGAGGGGTAGGGGTATGTTCTGAAGGGGAGGGGTATGTTCTGAGGTGTAGGGGTATGTTCTGAGGTGTAGGGGTATGTTCTGAAGGGGAGGGGTATGTTCTGAGGGGTAGGGGTATGTTCTGAGGGGGAGGGGTATGTTCTGAAGGGGAGGGGTATGTTCTGAGGGATAGGGGTATGTTCTGAGGGGGAGGGGTATGTTCTGAGGTGTAGGGGTATGTTCTGAGGGGGAGGGGTATGTTCTGAAGTGTAGGGGTATGTTCTGAGGGGTAGGGGTAAGTTCTGAGGGGTAGGGGTATGTTCTGAAGGGGAGGGGTATGTTCTGAGGGGTAGGGGTATGTTCTGAGGGGTAGGGGTATGTTCTGAGGGGGAGGGGTATGTTCTGAGGTGTAGGGGTATGTTCTGAGGGATAGGGGTATGTTCTGAGGGATAGGGGTATGTTCTTTTTTCTGGGTAGTTAGGTAAAGCCTTTCCTTAGTGATGCCCTCAGCCCTCAATACCACCATGCTTGGTTCTTGAAACTCCCACCTCCATTGCATTGCCCTCACTCATTTGCTTGATTTTCAAAACTCCAGCCTCCAGCTGTCTGGTTCCATTACTAAATTATCTCATATTTAAGCAACAGCTCAGGCAAACAGATGGTGCAATTTCCCCATCAGCACAGCCCGTCCTCTTCCAGGTCACTTCATTCCTGTTTCTTCCACACCGTTTGCAAGTACGTTATACTGTACATATGGAGAAAAAGCAGTGGATGTTGGTTTGAGTGGAAAGGTACAAAGAAAGCTGCTGCTATGCAGCACTTTTCACAAACTGATAATGTTCCAACATGTTTTAACAGCCAGTGAACTACAGGTAGACAATAGGACCTGTAAAACATTAGCTGTTTGAGAACAGATATTATCAGCAGTTGTTAACCACTGCATATGGAAGATTCGAGACACAAATTTAACAAATGATAACAAACCAAGATATTTAGGAAGTGAGGCAGTTTGATCAAGGAGTTGGTGTCAAGGTGTGAGACAATTAGTGACAGCTGGTGCCTTGTTGCATTGGCACTCAGCGAGAGCCACAAATCAAACTTTGTGCCATCAGGTTGTAGAAAGTATTGTCAAGGTGATAAAGCATTTGCTAATAACCCGCTAAACACAACAGCTGAGGGCGTTTAACATTCACCACAGTTATTCTGTTCCACATCAGAGAAACATAAAAATATGTCTGTCCAGAAGTGACCAATATCACAGCTATGGCTACAGTCTGGGTAGGTGGGACACTGTAAAGGCACTGGGTTAACTACACAGACTCTAAAGGGTCACAATGGCATGAATTCAGCTTGTGGCTTGCACTAGTAATAGTCACATATCAATTAGGAGTAGGAGTAATAGCCACATGAAAATTAGGAGTGGGAGAAATAGCCACATGTAAATTAGGAGCAGGAGTAATAGCCACATGTAAATTAGGAGCAGGAGGAGTAGCCACATGTAAATTAGGAGCAGGAGTAATAGCCACATGTAAATTAGGAGCAGGAGTAATAGCCACATGTAAATTAGGAGTGGGAGAAATAGCCACATGTAAATTAGGAGCAGGAATAGTAGCCACATGTAAATTAGGAGCAGGAGGAGTAGCCACATGTAAATTAGGAGCAGGAGTAATAGCCACATGTAAATTAGGAGTGGGAGAAATAGCCACATGTAAATTAGGAGTGGGAGAAATAGCCACATGTAAATTAGGAGCAGGAGTAATAGCCACATGTAAATTAGGAGCAGGAGTAATAGCCACATGTAAAATAGGAGCAGGAGGAGTAGCCACATGTAAATTAGGAGCAGGAGTAATAGCCACATGTAAATTAGGAGTGGGAGAAATAGCCACATGTAAATTAGGAGCAGGAGTAATAGCCACATGTAAATTAGGAGCAGGAGTAATAGCCACATGTAAATTAGGAGTGGGAGTAATAGCCACATGTAAATTAGGAGCAGGAGTAATAGCCACATGTAAATTAGGAGCAGGAGTAATAGCCACATGTAAATTAGGAGTGGGAGAAATAGCCACATGTAAATTAGGAGCAGGAGTAATAGCCACATGTAAATTAGGAGTGGGAGTAATAGCCACATGTAAATTAGGAGCAGGAGTAATAGCCACATGTAAATTAGGAGTGGGAGAAATAGCCACATGTAAATTAGGAGCAGGAGTAATAGCCACATGTAAATTAGGAGCAGGAGTAATAGCCACATGTAAATTAGGAGCAGGAGTAATAGCCACATGTAAAATAGGAGCAGGAGGAGTAGCCACATGTAAATTAGGAGCAGGAGTAATAGCCACATGTAAATTAGGAGTGGGAGAAATAGCCACATGTAAATTAGGAGCAGGAGTAATAGCCACATGTAAATTAGGAGCAGGAGTAATAGCCACATGTAAATTAGGAGTGGGAGTAATAGCCACATGTAAATTAGGAGCAGGAATAATAGCCACATGTAAATTAGGAGCGGGAGAAATAGCCACATGTAAATTAGGAGCAGGAGTAATAGCCACATGTAAATTAGGAGCAGGAGTAATAGCCACATGTAAAATAGGAGCAGGAGGAGTAGCCACATGTAAATTAGGAACAGGAGTAGTAGCCATATGTAAGTTATGATCAGGGGTAATAGCTGTGTATAAATTAGGAGCAGGAGTAATTGCCAAATGTAAATTAGCGGCAGGAGTAGCAGCCAGATGTAAATTAGGAGCAAGAGTAGTAGCCACATGTAAATAAGGAGCAAGGATAACAGCTGCATGTAAATTTGGAGCAGGAGTAATAGCCACATGTAAATTAGGAGCAGGAGTAATAGCCACATGTAAATTAGGAGCAGGAGTAATAGCCACATGCAAATTAGGAGCAGGAGTAGTAGCCACATGTAAATAAGACACAAGGATAATAGCCACATGTAAATTAGGAGCAGGAGTAATAGCCACATGTAAATAAGGCGCAAGGATAATAGCCACATGCAAATTAGGATCAGGAGTAGTAGCCACATGTAAATAAGACACAAGGATAATAGCCACATGTAAATTAGGAGCAGGAGTAATAGCCACATGTAAATAAGGCGCAAGGATAATAGCCACATGTAAATTAGGAGCAGGAGTAATAGCCACATGCAAATTAGGAGCAGGAGGAGTAGCCACATGTAAATTAGGAGCAGGAGTAATAGCTGCATGTAAATTAGGAGCAAGGGTAATAGCCACATTTAAATTAGGAGCAGGAGTAGTAGCCACATGTAAATTAGGAGCAGTAGTAATAGCAACATGTAAATTAGAAGTAAGGATACTAGTGGCATGTAAATTAGTGGCAGGAGTAATAGCCACATGTAAATTAGGAGCAGGAGTAGTAGCCACATGTAAATTAGGAGCAGGAGTAATAGCCACATGTAAATAAGGAGCAGGAGTAAGAGCAACATATAACTTAGGAGCAGGAGTAATAGCCACATGTAAATTAGGAGCAGGAGTAATAGCCACATGTAAATAAGGAGCAGGAGTAATAGCCACATGTAAATTAGGAGCAGGAGTAATAGCCACATGTAAATTAGGAGCAGGAATAGTAGCCACATGTAAATTAGGAGCAGGAGTAATAGCCACATGTAAATAAGGCGCAAGGATAATAGCCACATGTAAATTAGGAGCTGGAGTAATAGCCACATGCAAATTAGGAGCAGGAGGAGTAGCCACATGTAAATTAGGAGCAGGAGTAATAGCTGCATGTAAATTAGGAGCAAGGGTAATAGCCACATTTAAATTAGGAGCAGGAGTAGTAGCCACATGTAAATTAGGAGCAGTAGTAATAGCAACATGTAAATTAGAAGTAAGGATACTAGTGGCATGTAAATTAGTGGCAGGAGTAATAGCCACATGTAAATTAGGAGTAGGAGTAGTAGACACATGTAAATTAGGAGCAGGAGTAATAGCCACATGTAAATTAGGAGCAGGGGTAATAGCCACATGTAAATTAGAAGCAAGGATACTAGTGGCATGTAAATTAGTGGCAGGAGTAATAGCCACATGTAAATTAGGAGTAGGAGAAGTAGCCATATGTAAATTAGGAGCAGGAGTAACAGCCACATGCAAATTAGGAGCAGGAGTAATAGCCACATATAAATTAGAAGCAGGAGTAATAGCCGCATGTAAATTAGGAGTAGGAGAAGTAGCCATATGTAAATTAGGAGCAGGAGTAACAGCCACATGCAAATTAGGAGCAGGAGTAATAGCCACATATAAATTAGAAGCAGGAGTAATAGCCGCATGTAAATTAGGAGCAGAAATAATGGCCGCATATAAATTAGGAGCAGGAATAGTGGCCACATGTAAATAAGGAGCACGAGAAAAAACTACATTTAAATTAGGAGCAGTAGTAGTAGCCACATGTAAATAAGGCGCAAGGATAATACCCACATGTAAATTAGGAGCAGGAGTAATAGCCACATGTAAATTAGGAGCAGGAGTAGTAGCCACATGTAAATTAGGAGCAGGAGTAATAGCCACATGTAAATAAGGAGCAGGAGTAAGAGCAACATATAACTTAGGAGCAGGAGTAATAGCCACATGTAAATTAGGAGCAGGAGTAATAGCCACATGTAAATAAGGAGCAGGAGTAATAGCCACATGTAAATTAGGAGCAGGAGTAATAGCCACATGTAAATTAGGAGCAGGAGTAGTAGCCACATGTAAATTAGGAGCAGGAATAGTAGCCACATGTAAATTAGGAGCAGGAGTAATAGCCACATGTAAATTAGGAGCAGGAGTAATAGCCACATGTAAATTAGGAGCAGGAGTAATAGCCACATGTAAATTAGGAGCAGGAGTAGTAGCCACATGTAAATTAGGAGCAGGAGTAAGAGCAACATATAACTTAGGAGCAGGAGTAATAGCCACATGTAAATTAGGAGCAGGAGTAATAGCCACATGTAAATTAGGAGCAGGAGTAATAGCCACATGTAAATTAGGAGCAGGAGTAATAGCCACATGTAAATAAGGAGCAGGAGTAATAGCCACATGTAAATTAGGAGCAGGAGTAGTAGCCACATGTAAATTAGGAGCAGGAGTAATAGCCACATGTAAATTAGGAGCAGGAGTAATACCCACATGTAAATTAGGTCAGTAGTAACAGCCAGATGTAAATTAGGAGCAGGAGTAGCCCGCCCGGCTCTCGAACCTGCTCTGTCTTTCCATTAGATCATGGTTGATCTGATTATTCCCACATTCCAGCGTGACAGACAAGAGTGAAGAGTCAGAAAGAAGATAATAATTCTTAGATACACCCTCCCTGCAGAATTTTAAGCGCCTGAAGTATACTCATCCTGCCCTGTATTGTGTGCACTGTCCCCACCCTCATTAGTTGCATTAGGAGTTGGAAGAGTTTCACATTTGTTGTGCTTATATGCTGCTACACAGCATCTAAATGGGACATTCTTCTCTGTAGCTGCTGCCATACTCACCCTCTCTGCCCTGATACAGCAGAGTTATGGCAATGTAGGGGCGAACCTACAGTATATAAGCTGCAGTGGTTCAAGAAGACAGCTTATCACCACCTTCTCAAGGGCAATTAGGGATGGGGAATAAATGATGACCCAGCCAATGATGCCCAGATTACACGAGTGAATAAACAAATGTTTCTCACACATAATGTTCCTGCTTCACTCCCAAGCCTTGTGCCTGTTTACTAAATCTGACCTCTCCAATGCTTTTCTCGCACTTTACTACTCATGTTGCATCTTCCATTTCATGACCTTGCTTCCACTGTACAATATCAAAATCAATGCTCCCTGTATCCAGAGATCGCTTTGCCACCATTTCTTCACAATCTCTTTGTTCTGGCATTTTCCTGACACAGTTCGTGCTCCATGAGCTGAGAGCTTCAAGTTCCACTGGCTGTTTGCTTTGAGTTAGACACTGCTGGGTGAATACTTGACAGCTCAGAATTGGCTCCAATTGCAAGGCAGCTCAATCATATCTAAGATTAGAAGGAATCACTTCACCATCTCTGTTGTCAGCCCGTTGCCTTTGGTCTCCGCTGAGTGGCCCAGACATGTAGAAGTCAGTCAGAAATGAAAATAGCCCCAAAATGTATGTAATTTTATTTACATGGTATGCAACTGTGGATGAAAAGAGTGAGGGATCAACACTGTTCCAGATTCCATTGTAGCTAAACAACTGAAACTGAGTGACAACCAAAGCAATGGTGAGAAACAGAGAGAGGAAATGAGAAGAGCAGATGGAGAGAAATTAGACAGAGCCAGCGGAATAAACTTTCTGGAAGAATTCGGCTTCTCTGAGGCAGAAGTTTCAAACTGTATGCAGATGGAAGTGATATATTTTGAAATCCTGTGTAAAGCCTTCAAAGGTTCTTGGGCCTACAGCATGCTCAGCACAGCTGAAAGCTGTAAATCCAGTGAAAATCTTGGTGAGAAAACAGCCACAGGATTAGGCTCACCAGCACCAGGTGTCATGGCACAGGCTGGGGATAGCTCTTGGCAGCATGCCAGTACCCTCGATTGGGGCTAAATGGAGCATCTCCTCCCCTCCAGCTCTCCCAGGGAACAAGATGGAACCTGGAGCAAGACAGGATGACTTGCTTGTCTCAATGAGAAAAACATCGCAGAGAAAGAAGCAGGCAGCCCTTCACAATGCATTTCTGTGACTTTGGAATCACAAAGAATTTGATACAGCATGGAAAAAATGATTCATCACTTGTGATGTGTTTGTTCGAGGCTGATTTAACATTATGAACTGTCTTTTTTGAATTCAAGGCTACCTTGGTTCGATTACTCCATATTATCTCCTCAAGCTGTATAATTTAATATAAATACTATGGCTTCAAGAATAGGTCAGAGGCTGGGAATCTTGCAGTAACTCACCTCCTAACTCCTCAAAGTCTATCCACCATCTATAAGGCACAATCAGGAGTGTGATGGAATACTCCCCACTTGCCTGGATGGGGGCAGCTCCAACAACACTCAAGTAGCTTGACACCATCCAGGACAAAGCAATCCATTTCATTGGCACTACATCCACAAGCATCCACTCCCTCCACCACCGACACTCAGTAGCAGCTGTGTGGTCCATCTATAAGATGCATGGCAGAAATTCACCAGCACCTTCCAAACCCATGACCACTTCCACCAAGAAGGACAAGGGCAGCAGGTATATGGGAACACCACCCCCTGCAAGACCCCTCCAAAATACTCACATTCCTGACATGGAAATATATCACTGTTCCTTCACTGTTTCTGGTTCAAAACCCTGGAATTCCCTCCCTTACCGTATTGTGGCTGCCTACACCAAATGAACTGCAACAGTCCAAGAAAGCAGCTTTAGCACCATCTTCTCAAGGACAACTAGGGATGAGCAATTATTGCTGGCCAAGCCAGCAACGGTCACAACCCATGACTGAATTTTTAAAAAGGCAAGTAAAAGAGAGTGCAAATTGGAAGCTCCTTAACACCCCAATCCACGTACTCTTCCATTGAAATATGTGGGTGCGTTTAAGTGTGTATGTGGATCCAAGTGAATGTTAGAATTAGTGTGAATGAATTCAACTGTATAGGACTGAATACAGCATTCAAAGTGTCTGGGTGGGATTTTATGAATGTTTGCGTGAGTGCGATTTTTTATGTAAATGAATGAATATGCAATTGGAAGGGAGATAGTGAGTGAGGGTCATTAGACATCATCTGAATTATTGGCAGGGAATTCAGTATTTTTTTTTCTAATTTGCTTTATCTGTAGTTATTCAGTTATTCTACAGACCTGCAGATTCATTGGTTGTGACATTGTATGAAGATGGTGTGTTTATTATCACCACCATACATCTGATACTCGATTAGTCACCCATATTTAACAACTTTATTCACTGTGACTCTGTGAAGGTCAAAACTGATTTAATATTGAATTGATTCAGGGATAATCAGAAAAAGTGAAAAGCAAAAAAGAAAAACCGCAGAGGCAGACTGTCATTGCAACAAAGGGGAAAAAGAAGGAGAGTGGGATAGACAGGTCACCACAAGTGACATGATTAGTAAGAGGGACAGAGTGCGTCCTCAGGAGAGACACAGAGAATGAAAAACAGGCAGACTGAGACAGAGAAAGAGGTACAGAAATACACAGCTCAGTCTGACACACAGATAGCTACAACTGTCTTACTATAATAATCAAAGTAAAAAATCACACAACACTAGGTTATAGTCCAACAGGTTTATTTGGAATTATAAGCTTTCAGAATGCTGCTCCTTCATCAGGTAACTGTTGGACTATAACCTGGTATTGTATGATTTTTAACTTTATCCATCCCAGTCCAACACCAGCACCTCCACATTATAATAACCAAGAAAGAGAAATCTTAAATTATTTATCAGAGGTAAGGAATACTTAGTAAAGAATATTCTTTACAGCAGCACCTCTTCATAAGTATTGCTAGCTCTTATATATTTTCTGTGTCACTGACACTTCATCCTACATTGCAATACAAAGTTGTTTGCCACAATATTTGGCCTGATATTGTTGCCTTCATTCTGCTGAATGACCAGGTGAGCACCCAATCAGATACTCACTTTTAAAAAAAGTGTCCAAAATATCCAAGGCGTTGGTGATTAAAAGTTTCAAAAACTAATGTCACCCAGTGGTCACTTCCTAGAACATGCTCTTGTTAGAAATCTGACAGATAAGTTCACCCAACAACATGAGGAATTCACTGGGATCAAATGATGTTTATATCCAGGACAGAGATTAAATAGGAATTGTTGATATGAAGACAATGTTAATTTTGTTGTATAAAGTGGGAGGTATGTACCTTGTGAAGGCTGGGATTTCTTTCCTTTACTTGACAAACTCCCACTCCTAATATAGTGCCTGGATGGCTGCTTCCCTAGACACAGCTCCTCTGACTGGGTGGCTTGTGTTTGAGTGTTTCTGGAAACAGTCTCAGAATAGTACTGCGTACGGCTCCCAGGAGCTAAGTATCATATCAACAGCATAATTTTTAAAAACTTTGCAGTTAACCTCTCGGAAGTTTGAAGGCAGCTTGAGCTTCCTAATGGCAAATATCAGGAATCCCTTTTGAAGGCATTTGCATGTCATGGATGTCCATTAACAGGTGAACTCAGCAGAATCAAACAGCCTCTTCCAATTAGGTCATTTGTGAAGCAGCAATGTGTGCCTTGCAATTCCCAACAGCGTATAAGAATCACACAGCAGGTGCAAGGCATCAGGGGGTAGCCACTGCTTTGGACTCCTTCTGGAGCATTTGTCAATGCCAGGCCAAAATTCAGATCGATTGACAATAATCTAGGTTGCAAGGTGCACAGAGAATGATTAAGGAAGAGAGGGCATAGACCAAAGAGTGGACATTTGTCTCGGGAAACGAGCTAGGTTGAAAGGGTGGAACAGTCAAAATATTTAACTGAAGGCACTCACTCTGACCCTGAGTAGTGCTCCTGACGTACAGGGAATGAATGTCTATCCAGCTGCTCTTTAACTATGAACCAGGACCTTTGACCCCATAAGACTACGGCAGTGATGTCAATTTCCTGCTGGCTCCAGCCACAAGGTTCCCTGAGCTCCTTGATTGAGCAGATGTAATTGTGCAAGAAAAGCCAGACAAAGGTGCTACTGAGCTTAGACTTATTTAGACTGTGCTCTTATAGTGACAATTCATCATAGTACAGATTGGGAAAGCTACAACAGGCATCAAAACAGCAACAACAACTACCTTTATATAGTTTTCAGATGGTTATTACAGGAGAAGATTGGACAGTAAACATTTGGATATTAATTTTGGTAACTAAAAGTTTAGTCACAGAAAGTAAGTTTCAAAGCAGAGGTAGAGGTAATAACGATCACAATAAATATTTCAGAGATGAGGGACCCAAGCAGCTCAAAACATGGCTCTCCAACGGAGGAGGCAAAGGCAATCACAATTCAACCATCCTCTCGTCTGTGAACTATCATTCTTCCACCCTTTTTCTTGCGGACTTTGCACCTTGTCTCAATCTGTTTGCAATATTATGTCAGGACTACATGATGTTAATTGTACAAAGGAAGAGGACAGTGGATATACAGAACTATGTCTGCATGATTGGTGTTGCATCATAGCCTGCCTGTCCAGTGCGCAGAAATGCTATTTATTTATTTATCAAACGTTACCAAATGCTGACTTTGCACCCAGTGGTGACGCACTGTCCAGTCAGTGTAATTAGCTACAGACTTCTGATCAAATATCCAGCCAAACATCTGCAGAAATACTTTACAAACTCTCAAACTTGCTGCTGCGTTACAGGCACTTACTCCAGTATTCTACCTGCTGTATTTCAGAATCCAGGAGTACAGCCACTATAAACAGTGGAGGAATTTCTGCAAGGGACAATGTTACATCATAGAGCAGGTCCCTAAGAAAGAAAACAACATGCATTTCTAAGGCACTTTTCTTAACTTTAGGACCAACATTCAGAAAGCTAAGTACTTTTAAAGCACAGTCACTATTACAATGTACAAAGTGTGACTGCCAATTTGAGCACAGCAAGGCCCCAATATCAGCATAATAGCCCAGGCAGTCTGTTCCAATGATTTTACTTGGGGGAGGATAGTCTAAGAGATCCCTCAACTCCTCTGCTCTCCTCCAAAATGTTGCAATGTTTGGCTTTGAAGTGAGAGCACAGAAAGTGCCTCAGTTTAAAGTCTTATGCAAAAGGAAACATCATGGAGTTACAGTGAGCATCATTCTCACTGTCTACTTCAACAGCATGTGGGTAGCATGAAACCTACTCATAAATAACGGTCACAATTGAGGAGAAATCAACACGTGAAGCATTGAGACATTCAAAGAGTGGAATATTCGGACCTATTATAACTACGACTCAGGGTGAGGCCACAAAGCAAGAGAGAAAAATGGCTCCACCCACTAACTAACGCAATTCCATCCTGGCAACCATTAAATAAGCATTTCCTGAACTGCAGACCACCTCATTAAACCAATCTTTCACACAGTCATTTGACTGTCTATTTATTCAGGCACTAAGTGGGAACAAATGGCATATCACATCGACTGAACATCAAAGCTTACAATATGCATGAACCAACACCTATGAAGTAATAAAGATCGAATTATCACTGGTAATTGGTTAGCACTGCTGCCTCACAGCGCCAGAGACCTGGGTTCAATTCCCGCCTCAGGCGACTGACTGTGTGGAGTTTGCACATTCTCCCCGTGTCTGCGTGGGTTTCCTCCGGGTGCTCCGGTTTCCTCCCACACTCCAAAGATGTGCAGGTCAGGTGAATTGGCCATGCTAAATTGCCCATAGTGTTAGGTAAGGGGTAGATGTAGGGGTATGGGTGGGTTGCGCTTCGGCGGGTCGGTGTGGACTTGTTGGGCCGAAGGGCCTGTTTCCACACTGTAAGTAATCTAATCTAATCTAATCTAACCTTTAATTGGCTACTTTCTTCTGCTTCCCTATGATTCCTGAGAAGATTGCATTCTGCTATGTCCACTCCCCAGTATGAAACTCTTCCAACAGTTGCTATAATTTTCTCTAATCCTCTGAAGCTGCTGATTCAAGTGGGGTCACTCTCAAAGTTGCTGAAAGCTCCCAGACACCTTCTCTGTTCCTGGATGTTGAGTCTGAGTGACCCTTGGGGAGGGACAAAGCTAAATAGTTCCATATTCTGGCAAACACACATGAGCAAGTGCATCAGTGGATATTGATGAGAAGTGTGGAGGTTGCCTGATCTTTCCCCTCAGTAATAGGGTTCCTGATAACTACAGCCCTGGTTGAATCTGTGAGTATGGACCAGAAACTAAACCTTAAACCTTTATTTATATGGCTCAGCATGTCATTACCATGGATCAGAACCCTGAAGAACTGTGACACATTTTTAATTTATAAATCCAAAATGTACTTTTAAAAAGAGAGAAAATCCAGCCAAAAAATGGCTGCAGAAATACATCAAGTAGCAAACAGAGACCCACGGAATGCCACACATAAAGATGTGAAAGGTACTTCAAATAACAACCTTTAAAAATGGGGGGGGGGAGGGGCGAGTTAAACAAACTGGACGGTGATCTCTCATGACTACGAAAGAAGGCTGAACACATCCTTCTCAACAGCAAGCCAGCCTCTGCAAATTGTGCCCAAACCTTCAGAAGTATATTGTGGTTTCCCTTTGGAGGGTAAACAAGGATGGATATTAAAAAGCTAATTTCATCTCTACTGGAGTGCGCTAGTGGAACTGAGCTTCTCATGTATGCCAGTGGACTAAGACACCTGTGTGTACTAACCTCATTTCAAGCGTTAGCATACAAAGAAGATCACAGTTGAAGAACTCACCCCTGATCAACCCTGTGACGCAAATAAAATTGATTTTTAACTCTGAGCATGAAAAGTCCACTGGCTAGCAAGCCAGAAGTAAAGACTCTCTTTCACCAAAGTCAACATTGCCAGTAATATCCACTGCAATGGTTGCAACATTCAACTGTTTGTTCTATACAGTCAATTCAGTGACTGATCTATATCTCTCTTTTTAAAAAATACTTATCTTTTGTGGTTCACCTCTTATCTTTAGTATGTGTCTATGTGTGTTGCTGTACTAATTTTTTTGTGTTTAGCAATGAATGGGGTGGCACGGTGGATCAGTGGTTAGCACTGCTGCTGCACAGCGCCAGGGCCCCAGATTCAATTCCAGTCTTGGGTGATTGTCTGTGTGGAGTTTGAGCGTTCTCCCCGTGTCTGTGCAGGTTTCCTCTGGGTGCTCCAGTTTCCTTCCACAGTCCAAAGATGTCCATGCCAGGTGAATTGGCCATGCTAAGTTGCCCATAGTGCTGGGTGCATTAGTCAGAGGGAACTGGGTCTGGGGGGATTACTCTTCGGAGGGTTGGTGTGCACTTGTTGGGCTGAATGGTCTGTTTCCACACTGTAGGGAATCTAAACTTACTTTTCCTTAAATCAAGAAAGCTTGGTTAAATTGACTCCTTTTGAAACATAACAGTTTATTTAGTTCTAGGAGGAAGATATACAAAAGGGGACGGTTTTAAATTAAATTAATCTTGTTGAGGCCAACCAAGGAGGTAGGGGGATAAAGTTCCAGATGAGGAAGAATGAAGTTAACTATTTGGGGTATCCTGTCTGGAACTGTAAAAAAATTGGGGAACGTCCCCAGGATCTCGGATGCAACAAGTACCACATGGTACATCCACTCACTGAATTACTGGGGGAAAATATATAGACATATCAGAAATCATAATGTGAGTTTTAAATTACAGATTGGGTCTACATTTGGAAAACAATCCCTTCCTCCAATGTGTTGAATAGGGGAAGCACGCAAGATGGAATGGGGAAAGACAGTGATCACTCCCAAACTGAAAGCTCTTGTGGTGCAGTGGTAGTGTCTCTACCTCTGCATCAGGAGGTTCCCCCCTGCTCCAGAGGTAGGTAATAACACATTTGAAGAGGTTGATTTAAAAAGAAATCATTCTCAGGTGGCGATTATGCTGTTTTCCCCTGAGTTTGAGAATAGTCTAATTGAGTTGTTAAGATGATTAAAGAGGTTAGTAAGGTAAAATATTTCCAGTAGGTTGAGAGAAATTATTCCCATTATTAGGAGGTGTCCATAACCTTAAATTAGAGCTCGGTGGCTGAGGGCTGATGTCAGGCATCACTCCTTCACATTATGGGTAAGGGAAATCGTGAACTCTCCCCAAACACACTGAGGATCCTGGAATCGTTTGCAAATTTCAAAACTGAGATTTATACCACTCTGACCAGAAAACTAAAACCAAGAGATGTGGGATCAAAGCAGGTAAATGATGTTAGCCACAATCTAATTGAATTAGGGTGGAGGGGTTACATGGCCTTTCCCCTTGCGGGTTTCTGGAATGCTCAGTGTCAAATGTAATTGCTGAAATTCCCCTGACACTTCCACACTGCATTTGTGTGGCCAGCAATGTTGAGTTCTGCATTTGTAATCTGATGTTGAAATGGTGCCCGAGCAGACTGCACGAAGCCCTGCGATATGTGACACGGGTCAACCGTGTTGTTGTAATCCTCTCCATGCTTTGTACTATCAACTCAAACCTTTCGAAGAAATATTAAATATGCAGGCATAAGTGATGAGATAATTATCTTGGAAATAAAAAGAAAATGCTAATTCAAAGACTAATTAGTGGAAGCCAGGAAATCAGTTAGCATGCACCATTTAAATTCATTCACTGAATTCATTCATTGCTGGTAGGGTTTCATGATTAGAAAATGAATTTTTTATAAAAATATATAAATGTTTCAATTATTAATCTTTGAAACTCCCAACACCTTGATCATCCTGAGCAATATTTTCCCCCAGTCGCTGTTTCTTATTCTCGTATTGTCCTTTAGAATCCTTCAGGAACTGCATTTAGAGAGAATGAGTCACTGTATTAGTCACACACAGCACCAGTTAAAAAGCGTCAAGGGAGGAAGGAGTCTATATATTCCTGCAATAAACACAGAACCCAGGGCTGTTCCTCATCAGGTAAGCTTGAGTCGGGCAGGCTGTTTTTAGGAAGCATCATTTAAGTAATCACTGGGAGTTGGGTAGGAATTGTACTTTTAGATGGTTCTGCTTCATCCATTTGAAATCATCCGGTCTCTGCACCATACAGAGTCAGGGACTGAATGGCTAATGAGAAAGTAGGACATTTCCCAAACATCTGTGTGAATTCTTCTCTAATGCTTTATTATCATAGCCTCACTTTTCACAGAAATCTCCATAAGTGAAATATGGGTAAACAAAGTTGATGACAACTATCCCTCCCTCACTCAATTAATTACTACTTCCCCATGTTGGATGTCCCTCAGGAAAAGCCATGAAGGTGAAAGTAAAGACAGGGAATAACTTGGGGTGACAGACCTCCATGTCCATCACCATCTAAAGCTCAGCAGTATCACTACAGTCTGTTCTAGTCAAGTCCTCGAGAACAAATCTGCCTGCAGAAGGTGGTGACACACAAACAAGAGTAGACAATCAATTACTTTCAGCCCATCTTCACTGACTTCTCTGTCACTGACACAATGGTCCTTGACAGTGTTGGTAGCACTAACTCCACAGGTCTTGTGGAGGCAAAGTCCCATTTTCGCATAGATGTACCCTCCACCGTATTGTGTGGTATCACCACTGTGCTAAATGGGATAAATTTCAGACAGACGTAGCAACTCAAAATTGGATATCCATGAAGCACTGTAAGTCATCTACAGTCAGAAAAATAGTATTCAGCCACAGTGTGCAATCTCATGCTCACTCTATCATTACCATCAAGCCTGGGAATCAACTCTAGTTTAAATGAAGAGAGCAGAAGGGTGTGCCAGGAGCAGCACCAGGCATACCTAAAGATGCAGTGTCAAACCTGGTGAAGTTATAACATTGGACTGGGCCCTTGCCAAATGGCAGAAGCAGTGACTGAAAGACAGAGCTAAGCAATCCCAGAACTAAAGGATACAACTCAAGCTTTGCGATGCAGCTACATTTAGTTGTGAATGGTGATGAGCAATTAAACAACTAACAAAGGACAAAGCTCTACATTAGCTTATATAATGAAGGCAGAGCCTATATGTCAGTGCAAAACACAGAGCTGAAGTATTTGCAACCACTACAGTGCAGAGCAGATTATCCTTTTCGGGCTCCCACTCAGGTCTCCCGCATCGCAGATACCCATGCTCTGCCAATGCAGCGCACTCCACGTGATATCACTAGCATCTACCCAACAATGTGGAAAATTAAACAGGTTACATGAATCTGCTACCTTTATTAGGTCATTCGGGTTACATTTTTAGAAGATGCTATTGAAGGAGCCTTGGTGATAGCTGGAATGCATCTAGTAGACTTTTCAAGCTGCTCCAACTGACAATGCTGTGCAAGTTGGTAAATATATTAATAATGAAGCGAGCTGCTTTGTCGTGATTGCTATCGAGCTTCTTGAGGGTAGTTGGAGCTGCACTCAACCAGGCTACTGGTGATATTCCATCACACTCCTGACTTGTGTCTTTTAGATGCTGGACAAGCTTTGGGGAGTCAGGAGGTGAGTTACTCATTGCACTATTCCTAGTATCTGATCTGCTCTTGTAGTCACTATATTTATAAGGTGAGTCCAGTTACATTTTTGAACAATGGTAACTCCCAGGATGTGGGCGGTGTGGCATTCAGTGATGGTAATGCAATTAATCATCAAGACAGAATGATTATCTTCAGTTGGAGGTGGTCACTGCCACTTATGTGCTGCTTGCCTGATTGATGCCAAGTCTTATTGCATGCAGGAATGAACTGATTCATTATTTGTGGAAAATTTACTGAACATTGTGCAATCAACTATGAGCATTCATTTCTCTACTGTCATGCAATATAAATGTTTTCTTAGCCTTGAATTTATATTCCTGCAAAATATCCTGATGTATGCAAGACAAAACATTATGACAAAATGTGTCTTTCTTCATCAATACTCAAGTTCTGTTCTACCAAATGACTAGAGATTTAAGAGAATGGTTCCACTGATGAGAAACATCAATTATAAAGATGGATTGGGGATGTTGCCACTGTTTTCCTTGCAGACAAGAAGACTACGGAGATTTGAAAGCATCTTTCGAAATCATGAGGAACTGGACAGAATAGTTTGATAGAAACTGCTTGCTCTCATAAAAGGATTAAGAACAAGAGGGCACAGTTATTAGGAATTTTTTGTAAAAAAAACAAATAATATGAGAAAAAAATCTTGTTGTGGTTCAGGTCTGGAATGCACTGCCTGGTAGTGTGGTGGAGGCAAGCTCTTTTGAAGCATTCAAGAGAGCTAGTGTATACACGTTGGGCTGAACGTACTCCTCCTACATCAGATCAATTCTGTGATTCTGTGCTATCAAATGGCACTTGTTTCACAATAAAAT
This sequence comes from Chiloscyllium punctatum, assembly GCF_047496795.1. Lineage (NCBI taxonomy): Eukaryota > Metazoa > Chordata > Chondrichthyes > Orectolobiformes > Hemiscylliidae > Chiloscyllium > Chiloscyllium punctatum. Next base: position 63,273,283 of record NC_092784.1, read on the forward strand.
GCTCATTGAAATTTAGTTTCATTTCCACTGTTCCAGACCTCATTACAATGACAAAAAGCTAAATTCAAGAGAAGTGTTGGAAGTGACTGCTCTTGGCTGCATTTTATTAAGGAATTTAAGGAAATTAAAGTCAACCAGAATCTTTTCTGGTTAAAGTCACATCTAACACAAAAGAAGATAGTTATGGTTGTTGAGGGCAGTTATCTCAATCCCAGGACATCACTGCAGCAATTTCTCATGATATGGTTTTTGTCTGACCATCTCCACTAAGTAACTATGCTTCATCAATGATTGTCTTTACTAAGGAAAGTGCTTCCCAGGTCATGGTGACAAAGGAGGTAATTCTGTCACTAGAAGGGTTTAAAATCATTAAGGAAGCAAGTTGGATCGACTGGGGTACTTAAAATTGCTAAGGAACTGCAACCAGATATGATGTAAGGAAAATGGAAGAAGTGACAGTTGAAATTGCAGAGGCATTTAGGATAACATTTCAATCTTCCCTGGACTCAGAAGTGATGACTGAGCACTGAAGAGTTGCAAATGTAACACAAAGGTTTAACAAGGGGCAGCCCTGTAATTACATTCAATCGGTTTAACTTTAGTTTGTTTGAAAATTCAATCAGCTTTGTTGTTGTCCCACTGATGTTGGCTCTCCACCAGTTAATTGTTCTTACTCTGGTTTGTCCTATGTACTTTTCCACTGAGATTTATTATCCTATTATACAATAATCACTGTACCCTCAAAGTTCTCCTTTTAACACTTGCTCCAATTGGCCCATTTTCAAGAACACATTGCTCTTTTCTTATTGGTCTGGACACTTACAGCTGGAGAATGTTCTGAACACAATCTAGGAACCCTTGCTGCACCCTCCTTTTACATTATCCCCATCCCAGTCTATATTCAGGTAATTAAAGTCTTCCATTATAAGTATAATATTAGTTAAATACTCTGTAATGACTACAAATCTCTGTAACTTCCTTGCAGAGTTGTTCCTCTAAATTCTTCTCACTAGCTGATGGACCAGACTAGACCAAGCAATGTAATTGCCTCTTTTTTGTTCCTTATTTCATCCTTGAAACTTCCGAGACATCCTTCTCCTACAGTAATACATGAACTCCTTAAACACTACTGCCACCCTCCTTTTATCTTCCCCTATTTTTCTGAACAGCATGTAACCAGGAATATTTAACACCCAGTCCTGCCCTTCCTTGAGCCATGTGTGTTATAGACACAATGTCAAAATCCCACAGGGCATTCTGCAGCTGATAACTTAGTCATTTTATTGACTGTACTCCATGCATTCACATATTTAGTGTAACCCTGCTTTAATTTCTATTTCTTTCCTCCTTTCTGTAATTCTGCCTATTCACTGATTATTCTCGATACAAATGCTGTCTGACTCTCCCAGTGTTTTGTAGACCTTGGTGTTGCTCTTTAATACACTCTCCTGGTTCCTACGCCACAATGGAGTTAGTTTAACGCCCACTAACAGCATTAACAAAAAATGGCTCACAAGGAACTTGGTCCCAGCTCTACTCAGATGTAAACTGTTCAGTGAGTCAGTTTCAGTATCTCTAGAATCTAACACCTTCCCTATTGTATCATCTTTCCAACCACACATTCATCTGTCTTTGTTCTCCTTTACATGTGACAGGACAGTGACTCAAGACAGTAGTTTACTGGCATTGTCTTGGTGCACTAGGGCAGTCTCTTCAGGAAGCAATCTGGCAAAAACACCATCAACGCTGCAGAGAAAGTCAGAAATAAGGTCACTTCGGGGGAACAGTGTGACACTACCCCATGTGTTTCAAGTCACATACTCTTCTCCTCAGCACAGTGACACAGGATGTCAATGTCTTCCTGCTGAGTTCCTCAACCAAATAATCTGAGGAATCAAATTATTTGCTTGTTTTGTTACAAAGGTCACATCATCAAGTCACATCTACAGCCTTTACTTATGCTGTCACATTTTGCTGAGAGAATGCTCGCCTGTCCCTCAGTGCTTATTCAGACCTCTGTCTCTTGTGCTGACATTCATTTCTTTAGGTATCTGTCAGAAGCTGTCCCTTTGGATCTTTCTCAGCATTTCAAACTAAAGTCTTCATCAAACCTGCAGGTTTCAATATGCTTACACTTCCAGTAGAGGTATTTATAAGGGATTAATTAGTGAAGGCTCCACAGGATGGTTCAGCTGTTTGAAACCTAGCTGATGCACACAATTTTTCCCTTTTACATCTTGGGACACAGACAGAGCAGCAAAGCCAGGTCGGAAACATCATAGGTTTCCTGATCACACACACATTAGAAAATCATCAATCTTGGGCCAAGGTTAATCTTGATGCTGAAAGATGAAGCTAATTGATTATGGGCGGATATAACAGCAGGGTCAATTCTATTGCAACAAGGAAAGGCAACAGTGGATAGTGACCACATGCAACCTTTTCCCTCCTGAGATTATTTGGGACTTCAGGATGATGTGTTTCCTCCCTGGGGCAAGGTCAGGTTTTTTTTTAGATTCCCTACAGCATGGAAGCAGGCCCTTTGGCCCAACAAGTCCACACCGACCCTCTGAAGAGTAACCCACCCAGACCCATTCCCCTCTGACTAATGCACTAACACCATAGGCAATTTAGCATGGCCAATTCACCTGGCCTGCACCTCTTTGGACTGTGGGAGGAAACCCACGCAGACATGGGGAGAACTTGCAAACTCCACACAGACAGTCATCTGAGGCTGGAGTCAAACCTGGGTCCCTAGCGCTGTGAGGCAACAGTGCTAACCACTGAACCACCGTGCCGCCTATTGTCACTGAACCTTAGCTGGCATACATTTTGAAGGTGGAGGGTGAACAGTCAGAGGTCATGGTTCATCAGGTAGCAATGACATTGGTAGAAAGAGGGATAAGGTCCTGCAACAAGAACATAGGGAGCAAGGTAGCAGATTGAAAAGCAGGAGCTCAAAGGATGTAATTTCTGGATTATTCCTGGTGTAATTTGGTCGTGAGTTTGCAGTAGGTGGACAGAGCAGATTAATGCATGGCTGAAGGGTTTGAACCAGGAGGAGGGTATCTAAATTCCTGCATCACTGGATTTGTTTCTGATGGAGCTGGGGCCTGTATAAATCTGATGGGATGCATCTGAACCACAACTTGATCAAAGTCCTTGTGGGAGGGGAGGTTTGCTAATAAAGCTGATGGGGGTTTAAACTAATTTGGCAGGGTGATGGGATATCAAGTGTAAGTACAGTACGGAGTGGAGGTACAGTGGTGGTTAATCCACAGACAGAAGTAAAACAAAAGCCATGTCAACTGCCTTAAATCGCGCATGTGCATTCAAATGGCTTCGGGAGAACATGGTCCTGGACCCAGGACAGTGGGGATGGGGGAAGGATCTGGAGTAGGATACCCAGAGGAGGAGGGAGAGAGCCAGTTGAGTGTGTGTGTGAGAGAGAGAGAGATCCAGAGGCAGCAGTAGCAGTGTAGTGTTCAAGGTGGGGGAGAGGGGAGAGGGAATTGGGAGGGGAGGGGTGGGTGGTTACAGACCGGAGTGGAGTGAGAGACCGGAAAGGGGGGAGAGATTCAGTGGAGGAAGGGCAAGAAAGAGAGAGCTGGAAAGAGTGAGAATTTAGAAGAGTTCTGAAGGATCATGATGGGGGAAGCGGGAAGCGAGAGCTGGAAGGAGTGGAAAGGGAGGTTGAGAGATCTGGAGCGGTGTTGGGTGGAGGGGAAATCAGGATGGAGGAGTGGGGAGACGGTGTGGTACTGATCGGGGAGGTGGCTGAGGAGAGAGAGAACTGGAAGGGGTGGGGGTGAGAGATCCACAACAGTGGGGGCGAGGAGTGGAAATTCAATGTCACTGAGAAGGGAGAGAAGAGAGAGAACGGGATGGGGGTTAGAGATTTGGAGGCAGGGGCAGGATGGGGATATTAGGTTGAGGGACCAGGGAGAGAGAGCCAGACAGGAGGAGGAGCATGGGAAACAGGAGAGAGATGGGGAGAGGACTAGGCACAGGATCACTGCTGATTTGCATATGATGACAAGGTAATGATGCAGTGTTTGGAAATGTGGACATTCATAAGAAGGTTTTAAATGATTATTTGAAGTGCCATAGCATGTGAGTCTACAAGCCAAATGCTGGAAAGGGGGACCAGAGAAGATTGGGTCTCAGTGACCAATGTAGACAAATGAGCTGAAGACTTTTATGCTATGGCCCTTCAAATGACTATCTGAATAGTTCTTAAAGATTGTGATGGTTCCTTCCTGTACCACCCTTTAAGGCAGTGAGTTTGAGACAGTGTCAACCACCTGGATGAAAACATTGCTTTTTATATCACCTCAAAACATCCTGCCATTTACCTCAAACCCATGTTTCCTGGTTATTGACTCAGTTAAACGGGGAAAAGTTTCTGCCTACCTACCCTGTCTATCCTCTCAATATTGTACTCTTTAATCAAATTCCACTCCTAACCCAAGCCTTCTCTGCTCTCAGGAAAACAACCCCAACCTATCTGGTCTCTCTCCAGAGATGAATCACTCCAGCCCAGGCAACACTCTGGTGAATCTCCTCAGCACCTTCTTTCTGTGCTGTAAAACACTCATACTCTAATGCTAATGTAGCAATGACCCTTTATGGACTGTATTGTTCATGCCCAACCTCCAGGATATCTAGGCTGATACTTCAATGCCATATTATTGGAGTTCTTTACTGCTTGGGGATAGCAATATCGGACTGCTCTCTGTTTTCAGGTGCAGCATTACAAGAGGCCTTGTTTGCTTCCTCAGATGGATTGCAGGGTATTACCTGAAGATAAGAAGGGTATTGACTCTGGCCAATTTTTATCCCTCAGTGAACATTGTTAAAAACAGATCATCTGAATATATATCTCAGTTCTGTTGCTGGAAACTTGCAGTACTCAACCAGCTGTTGTGGTTCCTCCATTACAACAGTGATCATACTTCAAAAGTAGTTCACTGGAGCTGAAAGATTAAAGGATCTTTTGAAGATTGTTATAAAGTTCCCACAGTTTTGAAGAAAACACACACACACATACAAGAATCTAATGATTCCAGTAGGGTGTACCTCATTTACAAACTGTTTTATGTTCACATTTTTTGACAGTTCAAAGTTTTAGATTATCTGGATTCTGATAGGTAACTCTGAAAGTTTAGAGATTAGCACTAGGAGTGATTAGACTGGAATGAGAAACATGGAAAACGGAAGAGTGCAGATTTTAGACTGAACACTGAGGGTCACAGTACACCAGAGAGAAAAGTGGGGCTTAGTGAGTTTGAGGTTAAATTCAGAGGGTTAAATGATATAAAGAATACAATAGTTGTGAAGTTCTAGAACACAATAAGTCAGAGTACTAACAGGGCATGACCCTGATTTCAGGTCAGTGAGCAATATTTCCTTTCATGGACAACAAAGACAGAAATGGCTAGAAAAGCTCAACAAGTCTGGCAGCATCTCTGAAGAGAAATCAGTTCTGAGCAAGGGTCACTGGAATTCTGATTTCTCCAGGCTACCAGACTTGCTGAGCTTTTCCAGAAATTTCTGTTTTTGTTTCTGATTTTCAGCATCTGCAGTTCTTTCATTTTTTTCCTTTCATAGTCCTGAACTACAGATGTGCATTATATGGTGGTATGCTGAAGATGGTCAGGAGAATTGACTGCATCACAACGCAACAAAGATTCTAGTGTGACTTTAATTCTTACCAATTCCAAAGGAAAAAATAGCTGTTTTGGATCCTGAAGCTCCCATAGGATAATTAATCTTTTAGTGTTATACCTGGGACAAACTACAGATCAGAAATACACAAGTGATGGCATCAGTGTCTAACTAATTTGGAACAGTACCTGGTTTTCATAGCCTACCTTACACTGTTGTTCCCCATTTGCAGCATTAGTTTTCCATTCTTATTTTTAGGAGGGACTGATTCTCACCCATAACAGTTCCATGAGAGCTTTGGGTCTGGCTATTTATAAATGGTCATTCTAATTATTGATAGAAAATGTCTGAAACAATTCACCATTGAGAATCGATACCAACACCACACCATACACAGACACAGACACCGACACCACACTGACAGACACCACATGCAGACAGACACCAGACTGAGAGGCACCACACACAGACACCACAGTGACAGGCACCACACAGACACAGACACCAGTGAGAGACACCATACACAGACACCACACTGACAGACACCACACACAGACAGACACCACACTGACAGATACTACACACAGACACAGGCACTACAATGAGAGACATCACACACAGACACAGACACCACACTGACAGACACCACAAACAGACAGACACCACACTGACAGATACTACACACAGACACAGGCACCACAGTGAGAGACATCACACACAGACACAGACACCACACTGAGAGGCACCACACACAGACACAGACACCACAGTGAGAGACACCATACACAGACACCACACTGACAGACACCACACACAGACAGACACCACACTGACAGATACTACACACAGACACAGACACCACAGTGAGAGACATCACACACAGACACATACACCACACTGAGAGACACCACACACAGACACATACACCACGCTGAGAGACACCACAAACAGACACATACACCACACTGAGAGACACCACACACATACACCACACTGAGAGACACCACACACAGACACATACACCACGCTGAGAGACACCACACACAGACACATACACCACACTGAGAGACACCACACACAGACACATACACCACGCTGAGAGACACCACACACAGACACATACACCACACTGAGAGACACCACACACAGACACATACACCACAGTGAGAGACACCACACACAGACACATACACCACACTGAGAGACACCACACACATACACCACACTGAGAGACACCACACACAGACACATACACCACACTGAGAGACACCACACACAGACACATACACCACGCTGAGAGACACCACACACAGACACAGACACCACACTGAGAGACACCACACACAGACACAGACACCACACTGAGAGACACCACACACAGACACATACACCACAGTGAGAGACACCACACACAGACACATACACCACACTGAGAGACACCACACACAGACACCACACTGAGAGACACCATACACAGACACAGACACACCACGCTGAGAGGCACCACACACAGACACATATACCACACTGAGAGACACCACACTGATACAGACACCACACACAGACACCTACACCGCACTGAGAGACACCACACACAGACACAGGCATCACACTGAGACACACCACACACAGACACCACACTGAGAGACACCACACACAGACACATACACCACACTGAGAGACACCACACACAGACACAGACACCACACTGAGAGACACCACACACAGACACATACACCACACTGAGAGACACCACACACAGACAGACACCACACACAGACACAACACACCACGCTGAGAGGCATCGCACACGGACACATACACCACACAGAGAGACACCACACTGATACAGACACCACACACAGACACCTACACCGCACTGAGAGACACCACACACAGACACAGGCACCACACTGAGAGACACCACACACAGACACCTACACCGCACTGAGAGACACAGACGCAGACACAGACACCACAGTGACAGGCACCACACACGAACACAGGCACCACACTGAGAGACACCACACACAGACACAAATGCCACACAGAGATTCCACATTTGCATACAAAAACACATCTGCCACACACACAGACACCATATACAGACAAAAGCACAGAGAACACACAGACAATATATACACAAAGAAGCCCACATGAAAACAACAATCACTGTATTGTGATCTTGATCTGAAATGTTCTTTCCTAGACAGAGGCACTTAGGCCCCAGTCCTTACATAAAAATGTACGAAGCACAGGTGGGAGTGGGCCAACCTGTCTCTGGAGCCTATTCAACAACATCTATCTGATTGTAACCTCAACTCCACATTTTCACTTCCCCTGATAACTTCTGACTGCAACTACTTCGATCATAAAATGACCCAACCTCCTCTGTTCTCTGGGAAAGAGTTCCACAAACTCAAGTCCCTCTAAGAAAAAGAAATTCTTTTCATATATGTCTTAAATAGGAGACTCCTTATTTTTAAATCATTCTAGTCTTTCCTACAAGGGGACATATTCTCTCAGCACCCACCCTGTCAAATTCCTTCAGGATCTTATATTTCAGTAAGATCACTTCTCATCCTTCAAAACTCAGAGAGGTTCAGACCCAACATGTCGAAACTTTCTTCATGGGATAAGCCCTTCCTTCCAAAAGTCAGTTGAGTGAACTTTCTCTGAACTGGTTCCGATGAGATTTAATACTTCCTTAGTTAAGGAGACCAAAATGATACACAGTATTCTAGATGTATTCTCACCCATGCTCTGTACAACTGTAGCACAACAGCTCAGCTTTTACATTCCATTCCATATTAATCTCAGAAAAAGAAGAACTTAATTTCCTGATATGGGTTCATGAAATGCAGGTCATGTTTAACTAATTCACTGGAATTTTATGAAGACATAACATAAGGTGGACTACAGAGACCCAGTAGATGTGGTGCACCTAGAATTCCAAAAGGCAATCAACAAGGTGCCGCACAAAAGGCTGCTGCATAAGATAAAGGTGCATGGCATTACAGGCAATATATTAGCACAGATAGAGGATTGGTTAATTAACAGGAAGCAAAGAATGGGGATAAATGAGTGCTTTTCTGGTTGGCAATCAGTGATTAGTGGTGGGACCACAATTCTTTACAATTCATATAGATGTTTAGGGGTTGGAGACAACATGTAGTGTGTCAACGTTTACAGGTGACACTAAGCTGAGTGGTAGAGCAACGTGTGCAGAGAACTCTGGAAGTTTGCATTGGGATATAGATAGTTTAAGTGAGTGGGCAAAGATCTGGCAGATGGAGTACAATGCTGATCAATGTGAAGTCATCCAGTTTGGTAGGAATAACAGTAAGAAGGACAATTATTTGAATGGTAAAAACTACAGTACGTTGCTATGCAGAGGGACCTGGGTGTCCTTGTGCATGAATCACAGAAGGTTGGACTGCAGGTACAACAGGTAATTAGGAAGGCAAATGGAATTTTGTCCTTCATTGCATTGGATTGATTTTAAAAGCAGGGAGGTTATGCTGCAGCTGTACAAGGTGCTGGGTGAGGCCACACCTGGAGTACTGTGTGCAGTTTTGGTCTCCTTACTTGAGAAAGGATGTACTGGCACTGGAGGGGGTGCAGAGGAGGTTCACTCGGTTGGTTCCAGAGTTGAGGGGGTTGGTTTATGAGGAGATACTGAATAGACTGGGATTATATTTGTTGGAATTTAGAAGAATGAGGGGGGATTTTATAGAAACATATAAAATTATGAAGGGAATAGATAAGATAGAAGTAGGGAGGCTGTTTCCACTGGCAGGTGTAACTAGAACTAGGGAGCATAGCTTCAAAACTAGGGGGAACAGATTTAGGATCCTCTAAGTTGAGGAGGAACTTCTTCACCCAAAAGATTGTGAATCTATGGAATTCCCTGCTACCCCTCAGCTAACTTCTCCCCAGCCCCACCCACCTCCCATTTATCTCTCCACCCCTGAGGCACCTGGCCTCATTCCTGATGAAGGGCTCTAGGCTGAGACACCAATTTTCCTGCTCCTCGGATGCTGCCTGACCTGCTGTGCTTTACCAGCAACACACTCTCAACTCTAAGGAATTCCCTGCCCAGTGAAGTAGCTGAGGCTTCCTTATTACACATTTTTAAAACTAAGATAGATAATTTTCTGAACAGTAAAGGAAGTAAGGGTTATAGTGAGAGGGTGGGTAAGTGGACCTATGTCTATGAAAAGATCAGCCTGATCTTATTGAATGGTGGAGCAGACTCGATGAGCCAGATAGCCTACTCCAGCTCCTAGTTCTTATGTTCCAGCTGTCCTCTCTTTTTCAATGTCTACACCTCATCCAGTTGTGCTCTCTTATTTAGAAATCAGGTCTGACAGAAAATCAATTGGTCCTAATAGAGTAAAAGGACTCACTTGAGTTCAATAACAAGAAGTTTATTGACTATAAACACAAAATCGATTGTGCAGCTGTCTCTATAGTGCTGGCAGAGGATTTTTGTTCTTAGGTGGAATTTTATCCAGAGCACACTGTTCCTGATGGTGGGACAGTAAATGAGTGTGAGTTGGATAGAAACGTAGAAAATAGGAGCAGTAGATATTTGACCCTTTGAGATTGCTCCATTATTCAATATGATCTGACTCAGTCCCCGGTCCAGGCTGTCTCCCCATACCCTTTGATCTCTTTAGCCCTAAGAACTGCTTCTGGAAACATTCAATGTTTTGGTCTACTTTCTGTGGTGAAGAACCTGCTCCTAACGTTAGTCCTAAGTAATTTACCTATATCCTAAGACTGTACCCCTGGCTCTTGAATCCCTGGTCATCAGGATCATCTTTGCTGCATTTTGTTTCCATTCTGTTTCGTCCTGTTAGAGTTTTATAGGTTTCAATAACATCTACCCCCTCATTGTTCTAAATCTAGTGAAAGTAGTCCTAAATTATGCAGCCTCTCCTCACATGTCAGTCCTGCCATCCTAGGACTCAATGTGGTAAAGTTTCCATTGCACTTCCTCCCATGCCAGAACATCCTTCCTCAGTTAGTGAGACCAAAACTGCATATGATACTCTGGGTGCGGCCTCACCGAAGCCCTCTTTAATTGCAGCAAGGCATCCCTTCTTCTATACTTATCCTCTTGTTTTCAAGGCCAACATACCAAAGGTGTTTTCTTCACCACCTGCTGCAGCTGTGTAATTACTTTCAGCGACTGGTGTGCAAGGACAGCCTGTTGCACCTACTCCTTTCCCAACCATTTGCCATTTAGATATTAATCAGCCTTTCCATTCTTGTCACCAAGGTATGTAAGCACATATGTATCCACATTACATTTTATCTGCCGTGCATTTGCCTACTCAATCAACTTGTCCATATCACACTAAAGCACACTGTGCCACCTCACAGTTCACCCTCCCACCCAGCTGTGTGTCATCTGCAAACTTGGAGATGTTACATTTAATTCCATCAGCTAAATCACGAATATATATTTTTATAGCTGGTCCAAGCTATGATCTCTCTGGTACTGTACTGCTCACTAGCTGCCACTTGGAAAATTACCTGTTTATTTTTACCCTTTGGCAATCTCTCAATTCTTGCTGTTTCCGAGGTAACTACAATTAAACTTGAAGAGTTGGTGGCGTGCAATCACGTAATGGGGAAGGCTTTTAGTGGTTAAACCTGTCGTCAGCCAATAATGCAACACTTCTGGGTTTGGTATTAATGAGCTTCCTGGACAAACAGGGAGTTAGACAGGAAGTGAAAAAAACAGGATCCCAATGGTAGAAATCTCTGGATTACATCTGGTGCCTTGTGCTAATGAGAGTAGGAAGAGGAGGACCACGCTGATGAATGCATGGCTGAGGAGTTGGGGACAGGGATTCAGATATTTGAAGATTTGGGATTTCTTCTAGGGCAGAGTTGACCTGTACAGAGAGTGACAAGTTGTACCTGGAAGGGAACCAATATGCTGGTGAGGAGATTTGCTGAGCTACTTGGGAGGGTTAAAACTGGTCTGTCAGGGGGATGGGATCCTAAGGAGTAGTGAGACAAGAGAGAAAGTTGAGGCTAGTGCAGAAGTTATTGAGCACAAGTTAAAGAGATTCAGCGGGCAAGAGCAGGACAGGGAACAAGGGAAAACTGATGAATTAGACAGCATTAATTTCAATGCTTAGAGTCATAGAGATGTATAGCATGGAAACAAATCATTTGATGCCAACTGGATATCCTAACCTAATCTAGTCCCATTTGACAGCACTTGGCCCATATCCCCAAACCCTTCCCATTCATATATCCATCCAGATGCCATTTAAATGTTGTAATTGTACCAACCTCCATCACTACCTCTGGCAGCTCAGTCCATACATGCACCAACTCTGTGTGAAAAGGTTGACCCTTAGGTGCCTTAAGTCTTTCCCCTCTCACTCTAAACCTATGCCCTCTAGTTCTGAACTCCCTCAACCCAGGGAAAAAATCTTGCCTATTTACCCTATCCATGCCCCTCATAATTTTATAAACCTCTATAAGGTCACCCCTCAGCATTTGACACTTCAGGAAACACAGCCCCAGCCTGTTCAGCCTTTCACTATAGCTCAAATCCTCCAACCCTGGTAACAGCCTTGTAAATCTTTCCTGAACCCTTTCACATTTCACAATATCCTTCTGATAGGAAGGAGACCAGAACTGCACGCAATATTCCAACAGTGGCCTAACCAATGTCCTGTACAGCCGCAACATGACCTCCCAACTCCTGTACTCAATACTCTGACCAATAAAGGAAAGCATATTAAACGCCTTCTTTATTATCCTATTCTACCTGAGACTCCACTTTCAACTAACTATGAACCTGCACTCCAAGGTGTCTTTGTTCAGTAAGACTCCCCAGAACCTTTCCATTGAGTGTGCAAGTCCTGCTGTGATTTGCCTTCACAAAATGCAACACCTCACATTTATCTAAATTAAACTCCATCTGTAACTCCTCGGGCCATTGGCCCATCTGATCAAGATCCCACTGTAATCTGAGGTAACCTTCTTCACTGGAGAAAGTGAGGACTCCAGATGCTGGAGATCAGAGCTGAAAATGTGTTGCTGGAAAAGCGCAGCAGGTCAGGCAGCATCCAAGGAGCAGGAGAATCGACATTTCGGGCATGAGCCCTTCTTCAGACTGATGCCCGAAAGGTCGATTCTCCTGCTCCTTGGATGCTGTCTGACCTGCTGCGCTTAACATTCTTCGCTGTCCATTATACCTCCAATTTTCGTGTTATCTGCGATCTTACTAACTATACCTTCTATGTTCACACCTAATTCATTTATATAAATGATGAAAAGCAGTGGACCCAGCACTGATCCTTGTGGCACACCACTGGTCACAGGCCTCCAGTATGAAAAACAACTCTCCACCACCACCCTTTGTCCTCTACCTTCAAGCCAGTTCTGTATCCAAATGGTAAATTCTCCTTGTATTCCATATGATCCAACCTTGCTAACTAGTTCTGGATATAGGTTTGCTCGCTGAGCTGGAAGGTTCATTTCCGGACTTTTTGTCACCCACTGGGCCCACTGAAGATGTTATCTAGTATAGTGACGAAATGTCTGGAAATGAACCTTCCAGCTCAGCAAGCAAACCTACATCCAGAACCTCAACCTGGTCTACAAATCTTTTCAAAACTCGCTTGCTAACAAGTCTATCTTATGGAACTTTGTTGAATGCCTTACTGAAGTCCATATACATCACGTCCATTACTCTGCCCTCATCAATCCAATTTGTTGCTTCTTCAAAAAATTCAAACAAGTTACTGAGACATGATTCCTTACTCACAAAGCCATGTTGACTATCCCTAACCAGTGCTTGTGTTTCCAAATACATGTACTTCCTGTCCCTCAGGATTCCCTCCAACAACTTGCCCAACACCAATGTCAGGCTCACCGGTCTATAGTTCGTTGGCTTTTCCTTACCACCTTTCTTAAATAGTGGTACCATGTTAGCCAACCTCTAGTCTTCCGGCACCTCACCTGTGACTATCAATGATACAAATATCTCAGCAAGAGGCCCAGTAATCACTTCCCTAGCTTCCCACAGAGTTCTAAGGTACACCTTTTCAGGCCGTGGGGATTCGTCCACCTTTATGCGTTTCAAGACATCCAACATCTAATCCTCTGTAATGTGGACATCTTCCAAGATGTCCCCATCTATTTCCCTACAGTCTATATCTTTCATGTCCTTCTCCACAGTAAACACTGACGCAAAATACTCATTTGGTTTCTCCCCCCATCTCCTGCGGCTCCACATACAGGCTAAATTGCTGATCTTTGAGGTGTCCTATTCTTTCCTTAGTGTTATGAAGATGTGGGTGTACTGTAGCTTTAAGACAGTTAAAAGCTAGCAAAAACTACCTGACAGCACCAAATGTTCTGAACAAAGATACAATATAACATGTGCTCCAGCTACTGGGGTAGCTAGGGTAGCTGGTGGCCTGGAAATGACAAAACAGATTTGAATTAGGTCAATCAGTTTAAGTTATACCCTGAAAAATACCAAACTCCAATCCAGTTTGAAATTATTATATTGACTATCTTAAAAGCCAATGACACAATCCGAAGCTTTTGGGGGGGGGTAATAAGACTGGGGAAAATTGAACAGTTGAGAGGAGAACTGCCAAGTTACCAGCATGTAAAGACTATCTGAAAAATAGCTCTCTCAAAAGACTTTTTATCAATCAGTAACCTGTGAAGCAGAATTCCCAAGAAGAAGAAAAGACAACAGGAATATAGAGAAAACTGAAAGCTGCCTGGTTTTGAGATAAGAAGTTTTGTTTTGTAAATCATAATCAGGATTTTTATCGGACTAGTATTATAGAAGGGAAGATAAAAGATAGGTTAGAGAGGAGTTGTAAGTAGTTGTTAGTTAATTATTCTCTGTTTTGCTTTAAGAAATAAAGTTGTTAATTTTAACTTTAAATAGTTCTTGGCCTCTTAAATTTTCACAGATTACTGCATGGGATAAATCTTTTCTGTATTGCTGGTTTACAGGTTGAGGAGAGTTTACCCCGTGTTGTAACAGTTTGGGGGCTCAGGTCCGTGATTTGAACTGTTTTAGACAGATTTGAATAGATTTGGGGGTATGAAAAATTCCAGCAGATATAAACACTTGCAGGTTAGTGTCCTAGATATTAAAATAACACATAGGTGAGGCAATTTGTTTACTTTTGGTCACTTGTGGCTGAGTCAATTAAAAATGAGAGAAATGGCTCTCAAAATTGCTAAAGAGGTTCTGGGATTTGAAGATGATTCACAAATTTGCCAAGAAAGTTTAGAAGGAAAGAAAAATGCCATATTTTTAGAATTAGCAAATACGTTAGATTTGGGTTTTGCCAAGGACAAAAGTAAAGCTGAAATTGTAAGGGAATTACTCAAACACTCAGGTGTATCAGAGAAGTGCAGTAGAGGTAGAAAAACTTAAATTACAACGGAGGAAAATGGAGTTAAAAAATAAACAAAGACAGAGAAAGAGGAAAGAGAGAGAGAGGAGAGAGAGATGGTTCTTGGCTGAGCAAAGAGAGAGAGAAGAAGGGGAGAGAGGAGAGAGAGAGGAAAACGAGAGAGAAAGTTTTTAGCTGAGCAAAAAGAGAGAGAATTTGAACTTGAGAAGTCATGACTTGGTCAGCAAGGATGGAGATTAAAAGAGAAGGTAGTGGTATATATAAATATGTCAAAACTCTGTCACATTTTGCTGAGAAAGATGTTGAAGTCTTCTTTATCTCATTTGAAAAATTGGCTCGGCAGATGGAGTGGTCCAAGGATTTATGGGTAATGCTAGTTCAGACAGAGCTAGTGAACTGTTTGCCACATTGTCGGATGAGGTGTCAAGAGATTAGGAAGAGGTCAAACAGGCTATTTTAAGTGCTTATAAATTGAATTCAGATTCAACTATCTGCCATGGAAGGATTTGAATCCATGTCCCCAGAACATTACCTGGCTCTCTGGATGAATAGTCTAGCAATAATGCCATAGGTCATCACCTCCCCCTTAGAGGTAGATCTCAAATTAAGGACAAACATTAGCCTTAGTTGTGTTGAATGATGTCCAGTGACTCCAAGAAGAATGAGAGAGAGAAGACTTAATTAAAACAAATTGATTCACCATCAAGGCCAGCATTTGCTGCCCATCCCTAATGACCCTGGAACTGAACAGCTTGCTAGGCCATTTGAGAGGGCAGAGCTGAAAATGTGTTGCTGGAAAAGCGCAGCAGGTCAGGCATCATCCAAGGAGCAGGAGAATCGACGTTTGAAGAAGGGCTCATGCCCGAAATGTCGATTCTCCTGCTCCTTGGATGCTGCCTGACCTGCTGCACTTTTCCAGCAACACATTTTCAGCTCTGATCTCCAGCATCTGCAGTCCTCACTTTCTCCTCCCATTTAATAGGGCAGTTAAGTGTCAATCATATTGTTGTAGATTGCCTGTAATGTGTATCCTAGATGTGGAGGTGCTGGTGTTGGCCAAGCAGAGGCTGATAGCCAAGTTCAATATCCATGAGGATGGCCTCAACTGGGTTCTGAGTTCATGTCACACTACAGGTGACCACTTCACTATACATTCTCACACACACACTCACACACACGCTCTTATACACAGTCACATTCACACTGACCCTCTCTCATACACATGCTCTCTCTCAAACACACACCCACACTCACGCACACACATCATCTCATAGGCATATACTCTGTCACATGCATGCACACACTATCAAGCATGCATGCACACACACACTCTCTCACTCCCTCACACACACACACACACACACACACACGTGCACACACACTCTCTCACTCCCTCACACGTGCACACACACTCTCTCACTCCCTCACACGTGCACACACACTCTCTCACTCCCTCACACGTGCACACACACACTCTCTCACTCCCTCACACGTGCACACACACACTCTCTCACTCCCTCACACGTGCACACACACTCTCTCACTCCCTCACACGTGCACACACACACACTCTCTCACTCCCTCACACACACACACACACACGCACACACACACACACACGTGCACACACACACGTGCACACACACACACACACGTGCACACACACACGTGCACACACACACATCTAAATCTATGGGGTGAATTTGCATTTGCAGATACATTCTATTTAATTCAAAAAGCACACAATCTGTAGGCAGCCAGTCTATGGTATAAATTTCTACTTTGGAAATAGAATAGGTCTGACTCAAGGTCAGAATATGGACCAACTCTAACCTCACACCTTTAATCCACTGTCTGAGCTGAGATGTCACCTTTTATTAAAAAACCTTAAGTTATCTTGGGGCTGTGATTGGAAAGAAGTTCTGGGATTTACATATTAATGAATCGAAACCTACACCCTCATTCTAAGTGATTAAAGACTTCATAGCAAACTAGGTTTGTTCAATACATCGCATCAGTTGTGTGACACTTTGATCTTTTACTATAAATTCTGTGTCCTATGATCCTACCCCACTAGCTACCTGATGTAGGACCAGGGGTCTGAAAGCTTGTACTTCCAAATAAACCTATTGGACTATAACCTGGTGTTGTATGATTTTTAACATGTACCCTATTATCAGCAACCAGCACATCAATGAAACTTTAACAATACAGAGCAGGATGTTACTGATTCAGCTTAGAATATCATTCTTTGTGACTGCAGTAGGGAATGATTAATTTGTTAGGAGAATACATTGTTTTTCATAGACTCTGAAAGGGCTTATGTCTAGTAAGCACTCCATCTTCCTACAGAGGGTAGTGTTTCATCAGGAAATTCATTAGAGGCACTGCAGAGAAGCAACCAATGGGTGGGAAGTATGTCAGTGAATGTGGTTTCAACAGATTTGGAGTCACTCACACCTGGGAAGTCCCACTTGTCTGACCCAGAGGCTGTCCAACCTTTCTGGGCCACTGTTCAATTTTTCTCTCGTTCAGGGTCCCTGATGAGTAAATTTCAGAAAGATAATGTTTTGCACATAGCAAATGTGAATTTTAGGAAGGTAAACAATTCCAAAGCAATAAAGCAATCATATAAACTCTGTCTCTCTCCTTCCCCTCATACACGCTCACTGTCTCTCCTACTCACACTCTTTCCCTAATACACACACCCTTTCCCTCACAAGTATTCTGTTTCTCAAACACACTTTATTTCTCCCTCCCTATTAGTCCCCACACTATGGCCCCACTTCCCATACAGTCACAAACTCTCTCCCCTGCTCTGCCTCACTCCAAGACTTGCCTCCTCATTCAATTCCTCCTGAGCTGCGAGACTTAAACATTTTCAGGCTGTGGACTTTGCATTTTCACTCAGCCATGTCTTACACTGAAGCTGCCATGGCAGGCATGATCCTACCATGGGTGCCTGCTGAATGTTGCTGCTGTTCCTCATGGTCTCCCTGACCTGCACTGCTCCCTTGTGCTCCTTCAGGGGACCAGGAACAATGCCAGATGTGGAGACAGAATAGTCCCTATGGAACCCAAAAAGAAGTCAATTACCTGGACACTGCCTGCTGCTCATTCAAACACAGGCTGCTTCTTTCATGTATTTGCTGCTGATTGTTTACACCTGCATTTCACTGCTGACCCTGTTGGCCCTTATATCAAAGGGGTTGGAGTATAAAAATGGCAAGTCTTACAGCAACTGTATAATGTGTTGGTGAGACCATATCAAGGGTACTGTGAGCAGTACTGGTTCCCTTATTTAAGGAAAGTATTATTTCATTGGAGTCAGTTCAGAGAAGATCCCTGGATGATCCCTGGTATGGAGGGACTGTCTTATGAGCAAAGGTGAAACAGGTTGGAACTCTATTCATTGCAGTTTAGAAGAATGAGAGGTGATCTCATTGAAATATAGGGTGTAGGTTTGCTCGCTGAGCTGTAGGTTTGATATCCAGACGTTTCATTACCTGGCTAGGTAACATCATCAGTGGCGACCTCCAAGTGAAGTGAAGCTGTTGTCTCCTGCTTTCTATTTATGTTTGTCCTGGATGGGGTTCCTGGGGTTTGTGGTGATGTTGTTTCCTGTACGTTTTCTGCGGGGTTGATAGATGGTATCTAGATCTATGTGTTTGTTTATGGTGTTGTGTTTGGAGTGCCAGGCCTCTAGGAATTCTCTGGCATGTCTTTGCTTAGCCTGTCCCAGGATAGATGTGTTGTCCCAGTCGAAGTGGTGTTTTTTTTTATCTGTGTGTAGGGCTACGAGGGACAGGGGGTCCTGTCTTTTTGTGGCTAGCTGGTGTTCATGTATCCTGATGGCTAACTTTCTTCCTGTTTGTCCTATGTAGTGTTTGTGGCAGTCCTCACACGGAATTTTGTAGATGACGTTGGTGTTGTCCATGGGATGTACTGGGTCTTTTAAGTTGAAAGATTGAAATATATTGGATTTTTAAGGGGTTTGACAGAATAAATGCTGAGAGGATGTTTCCCCTCAAAGGGACCAAAGGGCATGGTCTCAGAATAAAGAGTTGCCAGTTTAAGAATGACATGAGGAAGAATTTCATCCCTGAGGATTGAGAGTTTTTGTAATTCCTTGCGACAGACAGCTGTCAAGGCTGAGTCCTTGGGTATATCTAGAGTGGACAGAGATCCTTGATCAGTCAGACAATCAAGGGTTATGGGGAAAACACAGGAATGGAGGTGTGAGGAATGTTGGATCAGCCATGATCCTATTGATTGGCAGAGCAGGCATGAGGGGCTGAATGACTGACTCCTGTTCCTACTTCTTATGGTCTGATGGATTGTTTAAGCAGCTGTTGTCCAATCCACTCCTTTCTCTGTTGTTCCGAATGTCCTGGACAGGGCCTTGCGAACCACCTGTGGCTCTGGCCACCTGCTGGACCAGCCCTGTCTGAACCAGTTGAGTTTCTATACAACCTGCCAGATTGGCAGCATGGGAAGAGGCATCATATAACATGCTGTGAACAAGGTAGTTCATTCTCAAAGAGTAAAGTTCCAACCATTGTCCCCAGTGACTCGCATGGTAACTGCTGAACCGAATCAGATGCAGATATTGGGACTCAGTTCAGTTTGTTCTGGAAGTGGACAAAGCAATTGAGATTTTCTTATTGCTCCATAAACATTGGCAACATTGGCAACTCACTACCACCTTCCCAGGACATTTAGGAGTGGGCAATTAACGCAGGTCTGGGCAGTAACACCCATATTCTGTGAAGGAGTAACTAAATTTAATAAAACCCCCTGCAGCTTGGACCAATATCGGGTTTGGTAGGGTCATTGTGATCATGGGCATGTGTTATCCATCCCTAATTGCCCTTGAACTGTGGTTACTATTTCAGAGGGCAGTTAATGGTCAACCAAATTGCTTTGGAGTCACATGTAGGCCAGACTGGGTAAGGATGGCAGATTGCTTTTCTTTTAAAATCAGTGATTTTTAAAAATATAACAATCAATAATGGTTTCACGGTAACTACATCAAACACAAGCTTTAAAATGCATAGGTATTGATTGAATTTAAATCCTAGCAGCTGGCATGGTGGAGTGGTGAGCACTAGTCTCAATTTCACTGTAGTACCATCTCACCACCTGATGGGAGACATTGATGCACTGCTTTTCATTCAGTTTCTTTTTCGTTTCAATCTCAACTCACTACATTGTTTTAAAAAAAATTCAGTTTCACAGTACGTGATGCCTTTGGATGTTCTTGATAGGATGTGGTGCCAGAGACTGTCAACGGTACTGCATGCACTCAGCAAGACAAAGCAACTTCAACAAACAGAAAGGAGAATAGAAAGACTTGGGGGAAAGAAACTGAATTTATATAATGAACTAACCTAATTTCAAAGAAATGTGAAACATATGTTCTGTTGCGCTTAATGCTGTTAAAAGAGGCATTTACAAGAAATTGTGCAATATAAATACTGGATAAATTGGGCTTTAACTACCATCTGGTCTCTTTAGGGTTTAATGCAGTTACCTGACACTGAGGATGTGTTCCCAGAGTCAGATCAGATCCACTGCCTGCCTTTTAATTCCATTTACAGATCTATTTTCTCCATTTTGAAGTCAGCAACATATCTCGTGCATCTTATTGCTTAAACATTGGAAAGCAAATTTCTCGACAGACATGCTGCAGCTGTGGATGCACCTGCCCAGGCAGTATAAAGCACATTATTTTTCTCTCCATGACTATAATCTGCTATCAAGTATAATTCATTCACTTGCCATTCTGTGTTTGAACCTACTTCATGAAAATACCTTCTGCACGATCTGGGATTTGAACCTTTAGTTGTATCTAACTGTTGACACTTTGGTGCTGTGTTTTATCAAAGAATACTGTCTGAATTGAATGGATGCCATCATAGTCCCATCCACCAGCTGAAGAACCAGTGGCAACCCTGCCATACTCTTAGGAGTTTAGTTGGTGGTGTGATGTAAGGTGCATGTTGGCATGATACAGCTTATTTTAAGGGATATCTCGTGTCAATTGGGATTGAATAGAGAGATATTGCATTTCAGATGAGGAAGGGAGGTCTCCAACTTGTGCACAATATGTTTTTGGTTACGGTCCAGTTCATCTATGGACAATGCAATGGGCAGTCACCCAGTCAATGGATAACTATGAGGAGCTTCTGTTAGAAAACATAAATTTTTCAAACTCCAAATTATGTGATTTTTAATGTTTGTGAATGAGGTGCCAAGGAAGTGGGCTACTCTGTCCTGGATGGTGTCAAATTTCTCGAGTGTTGTTCAGAGCTGACCATATCCAGGCAAGTGGGGAGTATTCCATCACATTCCTAACTTGGTTAAAAATCACACAACACCAGGATATAGTCCAACAGGTTTATTTGGAAGCACTAGCTTTCGGAGCACTGCTCCTTCATCAGGTGGTTCTGGAGAATAAGATCCGAATGCTAGTGCTTCCAAATAAACCTGTTGGACTATAACCAGGTGTTGTGTGAAATGTAACTTTGTATACCCCAGTCCAACACAGGCATCCCCAAATCATGACTCCTAACTTGTGCCTTGTAGATAACGGACAGCTTTTGGGAGAGGGCGGGGGGCGGGGGGAGCGGGAGGGTGTTCAGGAGGTGAGTTTCTTGCTGCTGGATACCAGCTTCTGACTTGCTCCTGTAGTCCTGTAGTGACAAGGTTTGTATGGCGAGTCCAGTTCAGTTTGTAGTCAACTGGAACAACCTAAACATTAACTTTGCTTTTCTCTCTACAGATGCTGCCAGACCTGCTCAGTTTCTCCAGCACTTCCTGTTTCAGATTTCCAACATCCGCAGTTCATTGTGTCAGTGAGCAGTTATTACTAATCAACTTGGGGTCGCACAGTGGCTCAGTGGTTAGCATTGCTGCCTCACAGCACCAGGGTCCCAGGTTCGATTCCAGCCTTGGGCAACTGTCAGTGTGGAGTTTGCACATTCTCCCCACGTCTGTGTGGGTTTCCTCCCACAGTCACAAAGATGTGCAGGTCAGGTGAATTGGCCATGCTAAATTGCCTGCAGTGTTAGGTGCATCAGTCAGGGGGAAATGGATCTGGGTGGGTTATTCTTCGGAGGGTTGGTGTGGACTTGTTGGGCCAAAGGGCCTGTTTCCACACTGTAGGGAATCAAATTTAATCTAATCTAAACTGCTAAAGCTAGCGTTGTAACTGTACTGGAACCTAGTTAGTTATTAAATGCCTCAAACACATTCTTTCCTGGAATTCAAAATGACAGATGAGTTCACCACCCAATGGTGCTACGAAACTATCCAGCTGTGTGCAAGCCAAAAGTCCCAGTCCAGACTACACACAGGTAGCTCCGTTTATATAAATGTATATGCACAGATGAGAAAAATAATATAAAAGGGCTATGCACTTAAAGAATTTGCTCTATGGCAAAAACATTTGGTGATAACATTACTACTCCAGTCCTCACAATCTTCACATCCTCACAATCCTCACAATCCTCACAATCCTCACAATCCTCACAATCTTATATCCTCACAATCCTCACAATCCTCACAATCCTCACAATCTTATATCCTCACAATCCTCACAATCCTCACATCCTCATAATCCTCACAATCTTATATCCTCACAATCCTCACAATCCTCACATCCTCACAATTCTCACAATTCTCACAATCCTCACAATCCTCTCAATCCTCACATCCTCACAATCCTCATAACTCTCACAATCCTCACATCCTCACAATCCTCACAATCCTCATAACTCTCACAATCCTCACATCCTCACAATCCTCACATCCTCACATCCTCACAATCCTCACAATCCTCACAATTCTCACAATCCTCACAATCCTCACAATTCTCACAATCCTCACAATCCTCACATCCTCACAATCCTCACAATCCTCATAACTCTCACAATCCTCACATCCTCACAATCCTCACAATCCTCACAATCCTCACATCCTCACAATTCTCACAATTCTCACAATCCTCACATCCCTCACAATCCTCACAATCCTCACATCCTCACAATCCTCACATCCTCACAATCCTCACAATCCTCACAATCCTCACATCCTCACAATCCTCACAATCCTCACATCCTCACAATCCTCACATCCTCACATCCTCACAATCCTCACATCCTCACATCCTCACATCCTCACAATCCTCACAATCCTCACAATCCTCACAATTCTCACAATTCTCACAATCCTCACATCCTCACAATCCTCACAATCCTCACATCCTCACATCCTCACAATCCTCACAATCCTCACAATCCTCACAATCCTCACAATTCTCACATCCTCACAATCCTCACATCCTCACATCCTCACAATCCTCACAATTCTCACAATCCTCACAATCCTCACAATCCTCACAATCCTCACATCCTCACAATCCTCACAATCCTCACAATCCTCACATCCTCACAATCCTCACAATTCTCACAATCCTCACAATTCTCACAATTCTCACAATCCTCACAATTCTCACAATCCTCACATCCTCACAATCCTCACATCCTCACAATCCTCACAATCCTCACAATCATCATAACTCTCATAATCCTCACATCCTCACAATCCTCACAATCCTCACAATCCTCACAATCCTCACAATCCTCACATTCCTTGCATCCTGACATCCTCACAATCCTCATAACTCTCACAATCCTCACAATTCTCACAATCTCACAATCCTCACAATCTTATATCCTCACAATCCTCACAATCCTGACAATCCTCACAATCCTCACAATCCTCACATCCTCACAATCCTCACAATCTTATATCCTCACAATCCTCCCAATCCTCACAATCTTATATCCTCACAATCCTCACAATCCTCACAATCCTCACATCCTCACAATTCTCACAATTCTCACAATTCTCACAATCCTCACAATCCTCACATCCTCATAATCCTCTCAATCCTCACATCCTCACAATCCTCATAACTCTCACAATCCTCACATCCTCACAATCCTCACATCCTCACAATCCTCACAATCCTCATAACTCTCACAATCCTCACATCCTCACAATCCTCACATCCTCACATCCTCACAATCCTCACAATCCTCACAATTCTCACAATCCTCACAATCCTCA
This sequence comes from Chiloscyllium punctatum, assembly GCF_047496795.1. Taxonomy (NCBI): domain Eukaryota; kingdom Metazoa; phylum Chordata; class Chondrichthyes; order Orectolobiformes; family Hemiscylliidae; genus Chiloscyllium; species Chiloscyllium punctatum. Next base: position 63,297,507 of record NC_092784.1, read on the forward strand.
CAATTCTCACAATCCTCACATCCTCACAATCCTCACAATCCTCATAACTCTCACAATCCTCACATCCTCACAATCCTCACAATCCTCACAATCCTCACAATTCTCACAATTCTCACATCCATCACAATCCTCACAATCCTCACAATCCTCACAATCCTCACAATCCTCACAATTCTCACAATTCTCACAATCCTCACATCCTCACAATCCTCACATCCTCACATCCTCACAATCCTCACAATTCTCACAATCCTCACAATCCTCACATCCTCACAATCCTCACAATCCTCACAATTCTCACAATCCTCACAATTCTCACAATCCTCACAATTCTCACAATCCTCACAATCCTCACAATTCTCACAATCCTCACAATTCTCACAATCCTCACAATCATCATAACTCTCACAATCCTCACATCCTCACAATCCTCACAATCCTCACAATCCTCACATCCTCACAATCCTCACAATCCTCACAATCCTCATAATCCTCACAATCCTCACAATCCTCACAATCCTCACAATTCTCACAATCCTCACAATCCTCACAATCCTCACGTACTCACAATCCTCACAATCCTCACAATCCTCACAATCCTCACATCCTCACAATCCTCATAACTCTCACAATCCTCACAATCCTCACAATCCTCACATACTCACAATCCTCACAATCCTCACAATCCTCATAACTCTCACAATCCTCACAATCCTCACAATCCTCACAATCCTCACATCCTCACAATCCTCACATCCTCACATCCTCACAATCCTCACAATCCTCACGTACTCACAATCCTCACAATCCTCACAATCCTCACAATCCTCACATACTCACAATCCTCACAATCCTCATAACTCTCACAATCCTCACATCCTCACAATCCTCACAATCCTCACAATCCTCACATCCTCACAATCCTCACAATCCTCACAATCCTCACAATCCTCACATCCTCACAATCCTCACAATCCTCACATCCTCACAATCCTCACAATCCTCACAATCCTCACAATCCTCACAATCCTCACAATCCTCACAATCCTCACATCCCTCATAATCCTCACATCCCTCATAATCCTCACATCCCTCAGATCCTCACAATCCTCACAATCCTCACATCCTCACAATCCTCACATCCTCACAATCCTCACAATCCTCACAATCCTCACATCCTCACAATCCTCACATCCTCACAATCCTCACAATCCTCATAACTCTCACAATCCTCACAATCCTCACAATCCTCACATACTCACAATCCTCACAATCCTCACAATCCTCACATCCTCACAATCCTCACAATCCTCATAACTCTCACAATCCTCACATCCTCACAATCCTCACAATCCTCATAACTCTCACAATCCTCACATCCTCACAATCCTCACAATCCTCACAATCCTCACAATCCTCACAATCCTCACAATCCTCACATCCTCACAATCCTCACAATCCTCACAATCCTCACATCCTCACAATCCTCACAATCCTCACAATCCTCACATCCTCACAATCCTCACATCCTCACAATCCTCACAATCCTCACAATCCTCACATCCTCACAATCCTCACAATCCTCACAATCCTCACATCCTCACAATCCTCACATCCTCACAATCCTCACAATCCTCACAATCCTCACATACTCACAATCCTCACATCCTCACAATCCTCACAATCCTCATAACTCTCACAATCCTCACAATCCTCACATCCTCACAATCCTCACAATCCTCACATCCTCACATCCTCACAATCCTGACATCCTCACATCCTCAAAATCCTCACAATCCTCACAATCCTCAAAATCCTCACAATCCTCACAATCCTCACATCCTCACAATCCTCACAATCCTCATAACTCTCACAATCCTCACATCCTCACAATCCTCACATCCTCACATCCTCACATCCTCACAATCCTCACATCCTCACATCCTCAAAATCCTCACATCCTCAAAATCCTCACAATCCTCACAATCCTCACATCCTCAAAATCCTCACAATCCTCACAATCCTCACAATCCTCACAATCCTCATAACTCTCACAATCCTCACATCCTCAAAATCCTCAAAATCCTCAAAATCCTCACAATCCTCACAATCCTCACAATCCTCACATCCTCACAATCCTCACAATCCTCATAACTCTCACAATCCTCACATCCTCACAATCCTCACATCCTCACATCCTCACAATCCTCACAATCCTCACAATCCTCACATCCTCACAATCCTCACAATCCTCACAATTCTCACAATCCTCACAATCCTCACATTCTCACAATTCTCACAATCCTCACAATCCTTACATCCTCACATCTCACAATCCTCACAATCCTCACCCTCCCCATTTCTTAAATTCCCTTAATCCTCAACACCCCACTCCTCAGATTTCCCAATCTTTACCTTCCCCACTTCTTACAATCCCCAGAATCTGCTACCTTTCCTAAAAAAGGTTAAAAATCACACAACGCTGGGTTATAGTCCAACACATTTTTTGGAAGTACCAGCTTTCAGACCATTGCTCCTTCATTAGGCTTTCCGAAAAAAAATCCACAGGCTTTTCATCTCATTATTGCTTTTACTTTTAATTCCTATTCTACCAAAAATTAATGGCATGATTTGCTACAGGAATGGGCTGGGGCTGCCTGTTTGGAGTTAATGCCGGTTCCTTTCTGACACCATCATTATTTTGCAATAAACATCTCTAGTGATAGAAAGTTCTCGAGAACAAAAACAACTAAGGTCAGGGCCATTGGTGGCTGTGAGATCTGTAAAAGCATTTCCTGAACAATCACAGATGCTGCTGTCAACAGTAAAGGAAAGAAAAGGCATTTTGTAACTCAGCTGGATTGTGCAATGGTGAATGAAATTCCTACCCTTGGCCCTCAACAGTAATTACAATCATCAGTAACCTCAATATATGAGTCAGCAGCACAACACATTTCAGTGTAAATCCTCACAGGGATTGCAGTAAGACTGCAGATAACTTCCTCCCCTAACACCCCCAACCAATAACGGTCACATATCTATCTTCACAACACAGACTGCCCCGAGACTCCCCTGAGACTTGCTCAAGACTCTTCTGAGAACGGCCTGTGACTAAGACTCTAAAAAGACTCTATTTTGTTCCTCTGTAATACCGCAAACAATTACATAAATGTTGATTTAATGCACTAGAACCAGATGAAGTTGCACAATACTTTACAGAATAGAGTTTCATGTCAACTCCATTTATAATTGCCAACTAGTTTTCGAAAATGATATTCACACCTTTGGTTTGTTCTGAATTACTCATGTAGAAAGTAAGAAAATGATCACATATACTTGGATCATGTTTGTGGCATCTCTTCTGGAATTTAACAATAGTGATCAGCCAGTTTCTTCCTCCTCTCCTGTTGAGGATATTCACTTGACCTACAGCTACCATGATATGGAACAAGAGTCTGATCTGCTGGTTTGGGGATTTTTGGAAGTACCTTGACTATTCTGAGGTCCCAAGTATAGGTTGCAAGTGTGACAGATTGCTGCAATCAGTTTTTCATTCAAAGGCACCTAGCTGCTGTTGTCCTGTTCTCCTTTATTTCTGCTTTCATCACTATTCCCCTCAAAAGAAACCTTGACTCCTCCGTCTCTGGGAACAACCATCCCCTCTTCAACTATTTGTCCTCTTCAATGTTCTTGTTCAAGAAAGGGAATAGGGGTAATCCTGGGAGTTACAGACCAGTCAGTCTTATATCTGTAGTGAGCAAGTTATTGGAGAGGATTCTGAGAGACAGGATTTATGATTACTTGGAAAACCATAGTTTGATTAGAGATAGTCAGCATGGCTTTGTGAGGACAGATCATACCTCACAAACCTGACTGAATTCTTTGAGAGTGTGACAAAACATGTTGAAGGTAGACAGTGGATGTGGTGTACATGGGTTTTAGCAAGGCATTTGATAAGGTTCCCCATGGGAGGCTCATTCATAAAGTAAGGAGACATGGGATACAGGGAAGCCTGTCTGCCTGGGTATAGAATTGGCTGGCCAATAGAAGACAGAGAGCAGTGAGAGATGGAAAGTATTCAGCCTGGAGCTTGGTGACCAGTGGTGTTCCGCAGGGATCAGTACTCGGACCTCTGCTCTTTATGATTTTTACAAATGACTTGGATGAGGAAGTGAAAGGGTAGGTTAGTGAGTTTGCCAATGACACAAAGATTGGTGGAATTGTGGATGGTGTGGAGGGCTGTTGTAGGTTGCAACGGGACATTAACAGGATGCAGAGCTGGGCTGAGGAGTGGCAGATGGAGTTCAGCCTGGAAATGTGTGAAGTGATTCATTTTGGAAGGTCGAATTTGAATGTAGAAGACATGGTGAAAGGCAGGATTCCTGGCACTGTGGAGGAACAGAGGAATCTTGGGATGCATATCCATAGATCCCTCAAAGTTGTCTCCCAGGTTGTTAAGAAGGAGTATGGTGTAAAAACAAAACAAAGAAAGAAAATTCACAGCCCAGGAACAGACCCTTCGGCCCTCCAAGCCTGAGCCAATCCAATTGTACTGTCTAAACCTGTCGGTCAATTCCTAAGCATCTGTATCCCTCTACTCCCCCCCTACTCAAGCATTTGTCCAGACGCATCTTAAATGAATCTACCGTGCTTGCCTCTACCACCTCTGCGGCAACGCGTTCCAAACACCCACCACCCTCTGTGTGAAGTACTTACCGCGTGTATCCCCCTTAAACTTTCCACCTCTCACCTTGAAAGTGTGACCTCTCGTTATTGAACCCTTCACACTGGAAAAAAGCTTGTCTCTACCACCCTGTCTCTACCCTTCATGATTTTGTAAATCTCAATTAGATCCCCCCCACCATCTCCTTTATTCTATGGAAAATAAACCTAAACTACTCAACCTCTCTTCATAGCCAGCCCCTTCCATACCAGGCAACATCCTCGTAAACCTTCTCTGTACCCTCTCCAAAGTGTCCACATCCTTTTGGTAATGTGGTGCCCAGAACTGTACACAGTATTCTAAATGTGGCCGAACCAATGTCTTGTACAATTTTAACATGACTTGCCAGCTCTTATACTCAATACCCCGTCCAATGAAGGCAAGTATACTATATGCTTTCTTGACCACTCTATCCACCTGTGCAGCAACCTTCAGGGTACAATGGACCTGCACTCCCAGATCTCTCTGCCCATCAACTTTTCCCAAGGCTCTTCCGTTCATTGTATAATTTGCTATTGAATTAGTCTTGCCTAAATCACTTCACATTTGTCTGGATTGAACTCCATCTGCCACTTTTCCCCCCAACTCTCCAGTCTATCTATATCCTCCTGTATTTTCTGACAGTCCCTTATGCTTTCTGCTACTCCACCAATCTTCGTGTCATTTGCAAAATTGCTGATCAAACCAGTGCCCTCTTCTAGATCATTTATGTATATCACAAACAACTGTGGCCCCAACACTGACCCCTGTGGAACACCACTGGTCACCTTTCTCCATTTCGAGAAACTGCCTTCAACTACTACTCTCTGTCTCCTGTTGCTCAACCAGTTCTTTATCCACCGAGCTAGAACACCCTGCACACCATGTGACTTCACTTTCTCCATTAGTCTATTATGGGGAACCTTATCAAATGCTTTACTAAAGTCCATGTATCAACAGCCCTTCCTTCATCTATCAACTTGGTCACTTCTTCAAAGAACTCTATTAAGTTGGTAAGGCATGATCTCCCCCACACAAAACCATGTTGCCTATCACTGATAAGGCCATTCTTTTCTAAATATAAATAGATCCTATCCCTCAGTACCTTCTCCAGCAACTTTCCCATCACTGACGTCAGGCTCACTGGTCTGTAGTTACAAGGAATATCCCTACTATCCTTCTTGTACAGGGGAACAACATGAGCAACCCTCCAGTCCTCTGGCACCTCACCTGTATTTAAGGATGCCACAAAGATATCTGTCAGGGTCCCAGCTATTTCCTCTTTTTCCTCCCTCAGCAACCTGGGATAGATCCCATCCGGTCCTGAGGATTTGTACACCTTAATAACCTCCAGCCTACCCAACACATCTTCCTTACTTGTGTGCTGGCTTTCATTAGCAGGGGGATTGAGTTTAAGAGCTGCAAGGTTATGCTGCAGCTCTATAGAGTCCTAGGTAGACTGCACTTGGAATATTATGTTCAGTTCTGGTCATCTCATTATAGGAATACTGTGGAAGCTTTATAGAGGAGGAGATTTACCAGGATGGTCCCTGGACTGAGGGCATGTCTTATGAAGAAAGGTTGAGGGAGTTGGACTTTTCTCATTGGGATGAAGATATGGGTCGAGAGGTGACTTGATAGAGGTGTTCAAGATGTTGAGAGGCATCGATAGAGTGCATTGCCAGAGACATTCTCCTATGGCGGAAATGTCTAGCATGAGGAGGCATTATTTCATGGTAATTGGAGGAAGGTTTGGGGGAGATGTCAGAGGTAGGTTCTTTACACAGAGAGTGGTGAGTGCATGGAATACACTGCCAGCATTGGTAGTAGAGTCAGTACATTAAGGACATTTAAGCGACTCTTGAACAGGAACATGGAAGTTAATCCAATGAACATGTAGGTTATGTACAATGAATATGTAGGTTAGTCTGACCTTAGAGGAGGATCAAAGGCTGGCACAACATCGAGGGCCGAAGGGCCTGTACTGTGCTGTACTGTTCTATGTTCAATGTTCAATGTCTTTGAACATGTTTCACCTCTCAAAACTTTCTCAGAACTCCATAATTGAATTCCTTTAACCAGGCTTCTCCTGCCACTGTTGTCCAACTGGGTGAGATTGCTCTCACCTGCTTCCATTCCTATAGAACTGCAGCTTGAAAATCACTTACAATCGATTCTCCCCCCTGTTCCCACACTGTGACCTCTGACCTCCCCAAAGATCAAATCCTTGGCTGATATAATCAGAAATGGCCTGAACAGATTCTCAAGACCTAATGGAATGAAGGAACAGTTGGTGATATATTAATTAAAATTTAACTGGATTTGAATTTGTTATATAAATATGGGAACTAGTGTAATTAGTGAGATGACAGGTTTATGGAGTTTAGCTAATTGAAATAAAGCTCTCTCAAAACATTGTGGACTTGAATACAATGATCTTTTGCAGTATAACATTGGCCCTTTCTAACTTCTGATCTTGATCCCCCTTTACCTAAGGGCAGGCCCTTGCTTAACTCCTCCACTGCTTCTCTGACATCCAACACTCTGACATCTAGCAGACCATTGGGAAGACAGAAGCTTTTGTTTTTGGAATGCAGGTCTAAAACCTGTTCCCCAACAACCGGCTCTGACATTATCCAGTCTGTTTGTAACGTGGAGTCATATTTGACCTGAGTTGTGCTCCTGACCTCCTGATTTGTGTTATCGCTAAGACTCTTATTTCCATCTGTACAACATTGCTTGCCTTCCTGTCTGTGATAACCCCTGCAAGGCCCATGGGGAATCACTAATTAATTTCCTCATGAAATCATTCAGTATGAGTTCCCTTGGTATCAGGCAAAGGCCAGTCCAGCTGGTCCTGTGAGCATTCAGGCTTGGGACTCATTTTGTCACCCAGATCTGACGCGAGATACTGCCGCAGAGTGTCTGATTAAAGTTAATGAGTTCCTCTCAGCACCTCTTCACTTTACGACAGGAGTGAGTCATGGATGCTCCTTGTCTGGCTAGATGTATGGAGCCTTTCCTGTGCCTCTTGTGGAGGATGTTGTTGGGATTGGCTCTGTGCAAACTGGGCACAGGGGTGTCTTTTGGCTTATGCTGACACTTTCATGTACTTTTCATATTCATTGAGCCAGCTGACTTGGAAGATGTGTGAGTGTCAGGCAGTGTATTCAGCTGCATCTTCTGTCAGGATTGACATGGCCAAAGTCCTAATAGGCTTGTGGTGGTTGGATTTCTTACTAAAGGAGCTATGGGGAGAGCACAATTCATCTCCTCTATCTGGGAAGTCTTTCTAAGCTGGGATGAGGAATCCGGACAAGCGAATTGGCAGGAGATGCAGCCAAAGTCTCTGCTTGCCTAGGACAGGACTACTCCCAGTGCTGGTCATAAACCAATTGGTGGTCTCCATAGTGTGGTACCAGGTGGTCCCTTTGACCCTTCCCCCCTGGTTTTGTCACAAAAATCCAGAAGATGCCTGTTCACTTCTTCTGCTACCTTCGCACCTGGGTGGTGACTTCCTGACTTTGTCCATGCAGTGATACCTTTATGTCAAACCTCCTCCCAGATGCTGTGCCCTACTGATGTATTCCTTGTGCTAGGTGAGCAACCTCAACCTCAAGGGCAGCACAGTGGCACAGTGGTCGGCACTGCTGCCTCACAGTGCCAGAGACCCGGATTCAATTCCTGCCTCAGGTAACTGTCTGTGTGGAGTTTGCACATTCTCCCCGTATCTGCGAGGGTTTCCTCCGGGTGCTCCGGTTTCCTCCCACAGTCTAAAGATGTGCAGGTCAGGTGAATTGGCCATACTAAATTGCTCGTAGTGTTAGGTGAAGGGGTAAATGTTGGGGAATGGATCTGGGTGGGTTGCTTTTCGGAGGGTCAGTATGGACTTGTTGGGCCGAAGGGCCTGTTTCCACACAGTAAGAAATCTAATCTAATCAAATCTAATCTAATCAATTATGACGTACAGCACCTGTTTGTATATCACCAGGGTCTCCATGTCTCCCTCAGGATGCTGCCTGTGTTTTACCAGGACCCAATCAATACCTAAAACATGTTTGACCTGTGCCGGGTCTTCCCATCGTCAGGAATAGCAGCTATCATCGGAGTCACTGCTCAGGAATCCACAACTGCCTCATTGCGGGTTTCATTGGCAAGTGGAGAGACAGCCATGATTGCAGCGGTGACCACAACTGGGGACATGCTCGGTGGCAGAGGCCTAGGCTGGATATTGCTGCAGGAATTGGCAAACGGGTGGCGACGGATGTCCAGCTCATGGCCAATGCCATCTTTTGCCTGAAACTGGTGTTGCTCGGACCTCACATTGTGCACAAGTTCGAGGATGTTACGGTGAATGATGGAATCCCGTTTGTGTGTATCCCTGCTTGGATGGAATTTCACATCAGCCACAGGTTCCTGAACTTCCCTCAAGAGACTGCGCCCACAACCTGAGGCACTTGATGGGAATGCCCTCTGTGTCCTTCTTCCTGTCATGGATGTGATCGTTATACGGGCAGCTGCTGCACACCATTTACTTTGACTCCTTTATCTGCTGTCTGGACACCCTTGGCATGGTAGGATCCTCTGTGAAAAGCCCTTCTACTTTCCATTTGGGACCTGTGGTCAAGGATGTTGCATGTCCTGTGTAAGTGCAGATTGTGGTGGTCATGGACTCCCAGCCCAACTGTTGATTTTGTGGTGCCGTGGAGTCTGTGGGTCATGTTTGGCGAGTTTTGGCGACTGCACCTCCTTTATCGATATTTGAAAAGTCTTTGTTGCGCTTTTGGTTGCTCTTCAGAACTGCACTCTGGATCTCTGGGTATCCATTTAGGAGGCATGTGGGCAAATCAGAGGACCTCCTCGTGGTTCTGCTGCTGGGCCTAGCCAAGCAGGCTATTAACAGGCCCAGGCAGTGGGCTGTGGAGGGGGTCAAATCTGCTGTCTGCCCCTCCTCCACAGCTGTATTCATGCCCAGTATCATTGAGTCATAAAACATGGAAACATACCCTTCGGTCCAACAAATCCATGCCGACCATAGTCCCAAATTTAACTAGTTCCACTTGGCTGCAGTTGGTCTATATCCCTCCAAACATTTCTTATTCATGTACTTAGCTAACTGTCTTATATTCTGTTCTTGGAATGGGAGTAGTATTCTCAATGCCTTTACAGAGTGATGGGCACTGCAGGGGGTTCAGTGTTCTCTATCTCCTTCCAACTCCATTTTGATTTAACCCCCTCCCCCTGCTCCCTACCTCTGCCTTACCTTTGATGGTTTGTATTGCTCTTAATGGGCTTTATGTGCAATGTATTCAATTGGAAACACATTGACTGACTGGTTGTGATGATTAATCAAAAAGAAAACGTGCACAGTGATTTGGTGATGAAAAGAAATTCAGTTGTGTGTGATAGCACCTCTGGATAAATTAAAAAAGTATGGATCTGTAGAACAGTTTGTCCCAGAGTGGGATTAACCTATGTCCACCATGAGTAGTGGCTCTATTTTGGTGTTCAACAATAACTGATGTTCCTTTCCTGAGTTATTACACTGTCTCAACTCATTTGCTGTTGAAGCTCTCATCCACAGCACTGTTAGCTTTTAACTCGAGTATTCCATTGCATCTCTGGATGCTCTCCCACATCGTACACTCCATAAACTTGAAGTTATTCAAAACTCTGCTGCTTATCTTTGAACTCTGTGAGATTTATCTCCCTACCACCTGATCCACATTAGCTCCTAATCAAACAACACCATGATTGAGGTTGTAGATTCATTCGCTGAGCTGATGTGTTTTTCTGCAGACGTTTCGTCACTTCGCTAGGTGAAGTGTTGGTGTTCTGTCCTACCTGGTATTTATGTGTCGCTGTTTTCTGGTAATTCTGTTCTGTATCTAAGTGGTTTGTATATGGGGTCCAGTTCAATATGTTTATTGATTGAGTTCCGATTGGAGTGCCAAGCTTCAAGGAATTCTCTCGTGTGTGTCTGTTTTGCCTGTGTTAGGATGGTTACAATACAGGACATAAATTCAACTGGGACTCAATCAATAAACATATTGAACTGGACCTTATGTACAAACCACTCAGATACAGAACAGGATCACTAGAAAACAGTGACACATAAATACCCGGTGGGACAGACCTCAAACACTTCACTGGAGGCGCATTGACGAGGCCACTTCGTGAGTTGACGAAACGTCTGCAGAAAAACACATCAGTTCGGCAAACGAATCTATAACCTCACCCACAACCCGAGTTACAATTCTTTTCAAAACCTCTAACATCATGATTTTAAAATTCTCATTCTTGTTTTTGAAGACCTTCACAGCCTAACTCTCTCCTTCCTCCAACCTCCAACCTCTTCATGTATCTGACAATTCTGAAAACTCTTCAGAAAAGCTTTTGGTCATCTGACCTAATATTTTCTGATGTGACTTAGTGTCATTCTTCAATTGATGCTCCTGAAAACTGCCTTGGGACATTCCATTATGTAAAATGTGCTACATAAATATAAGTTGTTGTTATACTTAATGTCTAGACAAGTCTTGAGTGGAGAAGCACTTTTGTAAATTTGTTCATGGAATGTGGCATTACTGGTCAACACTTAGTGCCAAATGCGAATTCACCTGGAGAAGGTGATGGCCAGGCACAATGACCTGGATGTTCTTGTTATGGACAATGGCTTAGATAATTCTGTGGATCTCACTGGAAAGTGTAGGTGTTAGGTAAGGGCAGGAACAGGATCAGCAACAACGCCTCTCTCCGTACAGCCAGACAACATTTTATTCCTTCACAATTTAGTTACGATATGGATGGAGCCATACTTCAGCAGACTTCAGGAAAGGAGGAAGAAGCATCAGTAGCAGGCTAACAACAATGAGAGGGTTAATGCTTCAGAGTCTGTGCCTTATTCCCCAAGCAAGTGCTCAATGCTGGAACACCCTGACACAAAATCCTGCCTCTGATTAATTTCCTTGCTCTCGACATCCCTTCTGATTTATGGAAGCTGGGCTGCTCAACAATAACTTTGATTCGTTTTTATTTTGCAATTTGTCAAAATGCATCACACAGATCTAAAAACAGCCTGAAACTAATCCCTGAACAAGAGGCACTCTCGAAATTTCCTCAGCTGCAATTACCCGGAAACTTTTCAAATTATTTCCACAAAACTTGACAACACAACTTGGATCAGACAGAATAACAGGACCACAATATCAAGTTCAATTCTTCCTGGTCCAGTTTGCATTCCAAAAGTTACTCCTTAACAAACTTCCTTGTTATCTGACAGAAACATTAAATCAAAATCATGGAGATGTTGGAGAAGGTGTGTAGGGAATCAGCAAACACCCAAAGACTGAGTTCACCAGAGAGCCACTTGAGAAGCAGATGTGTAAAGTGGGTGTTGTGGATAGTGTGGGTCAAATAGAAACTGAGAGACCATAAGGAAAAGGAGCGGGTGTTGACCATATGGGTGCTTAAGCCTACTCTGTCATTCAGTATAATTGTGACAGATCCCCTACCTCAACTCCACTTTCTCACATACTCTCCAAAGTCCTCAATTCCCTGAGAAACAAAATATCTGTCTGTCCTCAGCCTTCAATGTATTCAACAATAGAACATGAACAATCCTCTGGAAAAAGAGAAACCAAACACCTGCAACTCTTTGAGGGAAGTTATTTATCCTTATCTTAGTCTTAGTTCAATTGTCCCTTATCCTGAGACTATGCTCTTGTGTTCCAGCCATCCCAGCTAACGAAAACAATCTGTGTCTAACCTGTCAATCTCTCAGTATTTGGCTTGTCAATCTTAGTGTTTACTCTGATGATTTCTCAGTGTCTTCTCTGTCTCTCAGTATCTACCCCATCAACTTCTGTGCCTACCCTGTCAGTCTCCCACGATACTCCCTGTCAGTCTCCATGTCTACCTGTCCGTCTCCTAGTTTCTGTAAGACCAGAAGACCAGAAGACCCGAAGTGCCTGTTCCTGTGCTGTAAGGTTCTTTGTCCTTTGTATCTAGAAGCAGAATTAGGTGATCTGGCCCATCAAGCCTGCTCTGCCAATCCACTTCTGGCTGATATGTTTTTCAACCCCTTTCTCCTGCCTTCTCCTCATAATGTTGAATCCCTTACTAATCAAGAATCTATCTATCTCTGCCTTAAATACACTCAATGAATTGGCCTCCACAGCCCTCCAGATGAACATCCATAGAGTCACTATTCTTTGGCTGAGTAAATTCATCCTCATCTCAGTTCTAAAGGGTCATCCCTTCATTCTAAGGCTATGCCTTCGGGTCCAAGTCTCTCCCACTAGTGGAAATATCTTCTCCACATTCACTCTATCCAGGCCTCTCAATATTCTGTAAGTTTCAATGAGATTTTCCCCTAATCCTTCTAAACTCAATCAAGTACAGACCCAGAGTCCTCAACTGCTCCTCATAAGACAGCCCTTCATCGCCAGGATCATTCTTGTGAATCTCCTCTAGATCCCCTCCAAGGCCAGCACATCCTTCCTTAGATACAGGTTCACAGTATTCCATATGTGAACTGACCAAAGCATTATTCAGCCTCAGCAGTACATCTCTGCTCTTGTACTCTCACCCCCTCAAAATGAATGTTAACGTTGCACTTACCTTCCTGATTGCCAATTGAACCTGCATGTTAACATTAAAAAGAATCCTGAACTCGGACTCCCAAATCACTTTCCAAAGCCTTTCCCCATTTAGAAAATAGTCTACACCTCTCTTCTTCCTGCCAAAGTGCATAACCTCTCACTTTATCACATTGTATTTCATCTGCCACTTCTTTGCCCACTCTCCTGGCCTGTCCAGGTCCTTCTGCCGCCTCCTTGCCTCCTCAACACTACTTGTCCTTTAACCTATTTTTGTTAAGCTTAACAACAATGCCTTCACTTCCCTTGTTGAGGTCATTAATGCATAACATGAATAGCTGTGGTCCCAACATGGATCCTTGCGGAGCTCCACTAGTCACCAGCTGTCATCCTGAAAAAGACCCCTTTATCCCCACTCTCTGTCTTCTGCCAATCAGCCGATTCTCCATCCATACCAGTAGCTTGCCCCTAACACCATGGGCTCTTATTGTATTTAGCAGCCTCTTGTGCAGCACCTTGTCAAAGGCCTTCTGGAAATCCAACTAGATCATACCCACTGACTCTCCTTTGTCAAACTCGCATGTTACTTCCTCAAAGAGTTTTAACACATTTGTCAGGGATGACCTCCCCTTGACAAAGCCATGCTGACTCAGTCCTATTTTACCATGATTTGGAGGTGCCGGTGTTGGACTGGGGTGTACAAGGTTAAAAATCACACAATACCAGGTTATAGTCCAACAGGTTTAATTGGGAGCACACTAGCTTTCGGAGCGATGCTCCTTCTTCAGGTGATAATGGAGGACACAATTCTAAGGCACAGAATTTATAGCAAAAATTTACAGTGTGATGTAACTGAAATTATCCATTGAAAAATACCTTGATTGTCTGTTGAGTCTTTCATCTGTTCGAATACCATGATAGTTTCACTTCTTTCATGTGTAAATCACAAAACCCTTCTTTTTTAAAAGATGCATTCTCAGGTTAGCTGTAGCAATGAGTGTTAGCTAGACAAGTACTCTGCAATCTCATCCTTAATAATGGGCTCTAAGATCTTACGAACAACTAAGATTTCTGTTTTCTGTCTCCCTCGCTTCTTAAACAGGAGTTAGGATTATACTACCATAATATCTACCCTGTCAGTCTCCCTGTATCTACCTCATTAATCTCTTAGTATTTGCCCTGTCAGTCTCTCAGAATCTACACTACCAAACCCCTTCTGAATCTTGAATGCTTTTAAACTTATTGAATTTACTCAGCTTCTTTTCTAAGAACAATATTTCTGGCCAAGGAACCAATTTTGTGAACAAGAATGACAGAGACAGATATAGAGTCAGCAATGGGGAGATATAGCAAAAGAGAGAGAGAGATAAAACAAGTTAACAGTTCCACTACAAAGAGAGATAAGAATGGGGGGAGAATAATTCAACAGTAAGACATTGCATCAGATTACAGAGAACATGAGAAACTGCCAAAGAAGTTGAGCATCAACCCTACTGAGAGAGAGGATAGTCATACCACAGAAGGTGAGAAAAATGGATGTTTGTCTGTGTTAAACTTGTATTCTTATAATGCTAGATTCAGCATGTAAAGGGTTAGTTGCTGAGGCTGTACAGAGAAATCTATCATTCTGAACTATACTGTTTGTCTATTCGATCTACCTGGCAATGTAAGTTTATTGATGCTCACAGAATAGTGATTCTGAGATATCGATTTAGTTATCCCGAGGGATGTTGTTATTTACGATCTGAAACATCTCATAATGTTCCTGAAGATGGTTTCATTGACCTGAAAAATACAATTACAATACCCACCAGAGCCTCTGTCTTCATTCACTCTTCTCTGTCTCTGTGGTGGGATGCTGAGCAGTCTCCTCACCCTCTGATTCTCTCTTGGATTTGACACTTAACTGTTCTCTTTCTGTACCTCTCCCTCCCTCTGGTGGGACAGCAGATTTGTTTGTCCACTGCACTCCCCTCCCCCCATCCCCCACCCCACCCCCCCTCCCCCCCCCCCTCCCCTCATCCCCCACCCCACCCCCCTCCCCCCCTCCCCTCCCCCCCCATCCCCCCAGCCTCTATCTGTACTTATTGTCTACAGTTTTCTTCTTTTTGAACTTTATAAGGGAGAGTGGAGCTAGTCCGTCACATCAAAGATCAGATCTTTTATCCAGAATAAGTGGCTGGTTTACGGCTAATCATAGAACAAACAGAGAACAGTACAGCCCAGAACAGGCCCTTCCACCCTCCATATCTGTGTTGACCATAAAGTTATTTTAAATGAATCCCATCAGATTGAAAACAGTCTCTACCTCTTTATTCTCTGTCTCTCAATGCCTCTTACACTTCACTATCATATCTGCTTCTACTGCCTTCCCCAACAGTGCATTCCAGGCACCTACCTCCTTCTGTATAAAATAAAAGTCCTCATATTGTTTTTAAACTTTCCTCCTGTCACCTTAAACTTATGTCCCAAAGGTTTGACATTGCCACCGTGGGGACGAGATTCCAATTATCCAACCTATCCATGTCTCTCAATTTTATAAACTTCTTTCAGGTCATCCCCTCAGCCTCCCACGCTCGAGCGAAAACAATCCAAATTTGCCCAGCCTCTCGTTAGAGCTAATACAGTCCAATCCAAGCAACATCCTGCTAAATCTTTTCTGCACCCTCTCCAAAGTCTCCACAACCTTCCTATAGTACGACAATCAGAACTGTGCATTGTACTCCAAACTCAACAACTTTTATACTCAGTGTCTTAAACAGTACAGACAAGCATGCCTAATACCTTCTTTACCACTTTATCCACTTGTGTGCCACTTTCAGGGAGCTATGGACTTTGGCCCCAAGATCCTTCTGTATATCAATGCTCCATTTATTGTATACTTTCTTGATTTGGAGATGCTGTTGTTGGACTGGGGTGTACAAAGTTAAAAATCACACAACACCAGGTTATAGTCCAACAGGTTTATTTGGAAGCACTAGCTTTTGGAGCCCTGCTCCTTTATCAGGTGGTTGTGGAGAATAAGATTGTAAGACACAGAATTTATAGCAAAAGGTTAACAGAGTGATGTAACTGAAATGATATATTGAAAAAGACCTGGATTGTTTGTTAAGTCTCTCATCTTTTAGAATGAACATGTTGGTTTCAGTTCTTTCATATGTAAATTGCAGAACATTTTTAAAGTGAACTGTAACTTTGGTGTCATGTCGGCCCAGATAATGCACTGAAGGTGTGAGGTGCCCTGTGTGAGACTGTGTCATAATGTTCAAAGTTAAAAATCACACAACACCAAGTTATAGTCCAACAGGTTTAATTAGAAGCACCTGATGAAGGACCGTCGCTCCGAAAGCTAGTATGCTTCCAATTAAACCTGTTGGACTATAACCTGGTGTTGTGTGATTTTTAACTTTGTACACCCCAGTCCAACACCGGCATCTCCAAATCATAATGTTCAGGCTGATTCTAATCTAAAAAACGGATTTACAGAACCTTACATGGATTTATGCAGTTTTTGAGCAAAATAAAATTTAATTCTGCAAGTATAGATTCACCCCACAAACTTATATATGTGTGTGTGTGTGTGTGTGTGGTGATGAGTGTCTGTATGTGTGTAAGTGTGAGTGTAAAAGGGTATAAGTCTGTAAGAGGGTGTGTGGGAGTGTGGGATTGTATGTGTGAGCGTATGGGAGGCAGTTTGTGCATGAGAGATGGCCTGCATAAGTGTGTGTGTCTGTAGGAGTATGTGTGTGTAGGAGTGCGTGTGTGTGTGTGTGTGTGTGTGTGATTGTCTGCGCGTGCATGCAGTGCAGTGGGGTCACCTGTAGTGTGACATGAACCCAAGGTCCTGGTTGAGGCCATCCCCATGGGTACCAAACTTAGCTATCAGCCTCTGCTTGGCCACTTTGCGTTGTTGCCTGACCCAAAGTCTGCCTTGGAGGATGGTCACCCGAAAGTCCGAGGTCGAATTTCCTGGACAGCTGAAGTGTTCTCCGACTGGGAGGAAGCACTCCTGTCTGTTGATTGTTGTGAGGTGCCCATTCATCTGTTGCCGTAGCCTCTGCTCTGTCTCGCCAATGTGCTATACCTCGGGGCATCCTTGCCTGCAGCTTTTGAGATAGACAATGTTGGCTGAGTCGCATGAGTACCTGCCATGTACACAGTGGGAGGTGTCCTCACGCGTAATGGTGATATCCGTGTTGACACTCTGAGACATCTTGCAGCGTCTACTGTGACATGGTTGTATGGTGTTGTCCCGAGATTCATAGCAAACTGCCCGGCTTTTAGGACAATACCATACAACCGTGTCACGTTAGATGTTGCAAGATGTGTCAGATTGTTGACACGGATACCACAAGTATGCATGGGGACACCTCCCACCATTTACACGGCAGGTACTCATGTGACTCAGCCAATGTTGTCTATCTCATACATTGCAGGCAAGGATGCCCGGAGGTATGGTACATTGGGGAGACCAAGGAGAAGCTACCTCAACAGATGAATGGACACCTCACAACAATCAACAGACAGAAGTGCTCCCTCCTAGTTGGAGAACACTTCAGCGGTCTGGGAAATTCGACCTCGGACCTTCGGGTGACTGTCCTCCAAGGCGGACTTTGGGACAGGCAACAACGCAAAGTGACCGAGCAGAAGCTGATAGCCAAGTACCAAAATTGGAGGTGTAGTGGACAGCGAAGAGGGTTACCTCAGATTACAACAGGATCTGGACCAGATGGGCCAATGGGCTGAGAAGTGGCAGATGGAGTTTAATTCAGATAAATGCGAGGTGCTGCATTTTGGGAAAGCAAATCTGAGCAGGACTTATACACTTAATGGTAAGGTCCTAGGGAATGTTGCTGAACAAAGAGACCTTGGAGTGCAGGTTCATAGCTCCTTGAAAGTGGAGTCACGGGTTGATAAGATAATGAAAAGGATTTGGTATGTTTTCCTTTATTGGTCAGAGTATTGAGTACAGGAGTTGGAGGTCATGTTGCGTCTGTACAGGACATTGGTTAGGCCACTGTTGGAATATTGCGTGCAATTATGGTCTCCTTCCTATTGGAAAGATGTTGTGAAACTTGAAAGGGTTCAGAAAAGATTTACAAGGATGTTGCCAGGGTTGGAGGATCTGAGCTTCAGGGAGAGGCTGAACAGGGTGGGGCTGTTTTCCCTGGAGCGTCGGAGGCTGAGGGGTGACCTTATAGAGGTTTACAAAATTATGAGGGGCATAGATAGGATGAATAGACAAAGTCTTTTCCCTGGGGTCGGGGAGTCCAGAACTAGAGGGCATAGATTTAGGGTGAGAGGGGAAAGATATAAAAGAGACCTAAGTGGCAACTTTTTCACGCAGAGGGTGGTACGTGTATGGAATGAGCTGCCAGAGGAAGTGGTGGAGGCTGGTACAATTGCAATATTTAAGAAACATTTGGATGGGTATATGAATAGGAAGGGTTTGGAGGGATACAGGCTGGGTGCTGGCAGGTGGGACTAGATTGGGTTGGGATATCTGGTCAGCATGGATGGGTTGGACCGAAGGGTCTGTTTCCATGCTGTACATCTCTATGACTCTATGACTCTATAACTGAAACCAACATGTTCATTCTAAAAGATGAGAGACTTAACAAACAATCCAGGTCTTTTTCAATATAATATTTCAGTTACATCACACTGTAAACTTTTGCTATAAATTCTGTCTTACGATTTTATACTCCACAACCACCTGATGAAGGAACAGCGCTCCAAAAGCGAGTGCTTCCAAATAAACCTGTTGGACTATAACCTGGGGCTGTGTGATTTGTAACTGTAAACGTTCCTGTTGCCTTCTATCTCCCTAAATGTATCACCTCACACTTTATGTGTAACCCCCCCATCTTCCATTTCTTCGACTAGCCTTCCAACTGATCTATATCCAGCTGCATCCTTCGATAACCTTCCTCACGATCTACAGCTCCACTAATTTTCTTGTCATCTGCAAACTTACTAATCAGATCAGCTACGTTTTCATCCAAATCATTTATATATATATCATAGACAACATAGGTCCGAGCACTGATCTTTGCTGAACACCACTGGTCACAAACCATCAGCCAGAAAGCACCCCTCCACAATTACCTTCTGTCTTCTAAGGCCAAGGCAATTTTGAGTCTTGAGCCTTTTATGATTTTGATAGGCTGGAATCTTAGCTGATTCAATGTTTGTTGGGGAGAGACTCCGTCTCACAAACTTATGTTGGTAGGCCATTTAAGAATAATGAACTAACAGAATAAACTGGAACAATAGGTGAATGAACTTTCAATAGCCTGACAGAACATAATCAATGTGTGAGTAGGTTAGCCTCCAATTGGTTGCCTGTTCTAGAGTTCATAAAGTTGGCTACTCCCTGAATCATGCTATCATTTATTTAGATATTAGGCAGAAAAGAGTGCATTCTGGATCAATGTTTGGCCTAAAATTTTCTATCCATGTGAAAAATGTTCTGGCGCTCATATAACAAGCAACATGCACCACCCGTAAGAATATCAGAAACAGAAATAGGATTGTGCCATTCGGCCCCTTGAGCCTGCCCTGCTGTTCAACAAGATCAGGGTTGATCTGTTCCAGGGCTCCATTCCTTTTACTCACCAGCTCTCCATAGCCCTCAACTCCTCAATAAATCAAAAATTCACCCGTCTTTAAATACTTTCAGTGATCTAACCTCCACAACTCTCTGTGCTAGAGAATCCCAGGTTTTCACGATGTTCTGACAGAAGACATTCCTTCACGTCTTGGTTTTAAATGAGCACTCCTTTATTCTGTAACTAGGTCCCCTAGCTTCAGATTCCTGCACCCAATCAAGCTCCCTCAGAATCATGTATATTTCAATAAGATCACTTCTCATTCTTATTAACTCAAAGGAATAAAACACCTAACCTGTTTAATCCTTCATGATAAGTCAATTCTTTCCTCCTAAGTATCAACCTAATGGAATTCTTTTCAGATTAGATACATGTAAAATATATTTTTACATGAAAAATAAGGAAAGAATCTCACCCCAAGCTATTGGCACAGTAACATGCTAATCCACAACTTATAAGGCTTATGAATTTAATTTTAAATTTACCTTTGTGGCAGTTGAACTCATGACCTTTCTGTTTTAAGCTCTGTACTATAACCACTGCTAGCTATTACTATGCATGTGAAAGGTATTAGTTGTCGTAGTTGTGGGTATGTTTGCTGAGCTGGTCAGTTTTTATATTGCAGCTTGTGTTTTAGCATATTTTATATTTTTTAATTCTTTCATGAGATGTATATGTCACTGACAAGCCTCGTACTTGCTGCCCAAGCTCATTTGCAATGGAACAGAATGACTTGTTAGAATATTTCAGAGGGCAGGACGGAATCAACCACATTGCTGTGGGCTTGGAATCGCATGTAGGCCAGATCAAGTAAGGGGGAGATTTCAGATTTCAGTTCTTGTCACCCTGCTATAGAAAGATCGCTATTAAATTCGGAAAGGGTGCAGAAAAGCTTTATAAGGGTGTTAATGGGATTGGAGGATTTGAGCTGTGAGGAGAGGATGGATAGGCTGGGACTTATTTCTCTGGAGCCTAGGTTGAGAGGTAACCTGCGAGTCATACTGCATGGAAACAGTGCCTTCGGTCCAACTCACCCATGCCCGACTAGATATCCTAACTAAATCTAGTCCCATTTAACACAGAACATAAAACATTATAGCGAATGGTAGGCCCTTTGACCCTTGATGTTGCACTGACCTGTGAAACCAATCTGAAGCCAATGTAATCTATGCTATTCCATTTTCATCCATAGGCCTATCCAATGACCATTTAAATGCCCTTAACTCGGCAAGTCTCCTACTGTTGCAGACAGGGCATTCCACACCCCTACTACTCTGAGTAAAGAACCTACCTCTGACATCTTTCCTATATCTATCTCCCCTCAATTTAAAGCTACGTCCCCTCATGCTCGCCATCACCATCTGAGGAAAAAGGCTCTCCCTATCCACCCTATCTAACCCTCTAATTATCTTATATGTCTCTATTAAGTCACCTCTCAACCTTCTTCTCTCTAACGAAAACAGCCTCAAGTCCCTCAACCTTTCCTCATAAGACCTTCCCTCCATACCAGGTAACATCCTGGTAACTCTCCTTTGAACCCTTTCCAAAGCTTCCACATTCTTCTGATAATGTGGTGATCAGAACTGTGCACAATACTCCAAGTGCGGCCGCACCAGTGTTTTGTACAGCTGCAATATGACCTTGTGGCTCCGAAACTCAATCACTCTACCAATAAAAGCTAACACATCATATGCCTTCTTACCAACCCTATCAACCTGGGGGGGGCAACTTTCAGGGATCTATGTACCTGGTCACCGAAATCTGTCTGTTCATCTACACTACCAAGATTCTTACCATTAGCCCAGTACTCTGCATTCCTGTTGCTCTTTCCAAGGTGAATCACCTCACACTTTTCTGCATTAATCACCATTTGCCACCTCTCAGCCCAGCTCTGCGGCTTATCTATGTCCCTCTGTAAACTACAACATCCTTTGGCACTATCCACAACTCCACCAACCTTTGTGTCACCCACAAATTTATTAACCCATCTTTCTATGCCCTCATCCAGGTAATTTATAAAAATGACAAACAGCAGTGGCCCCAAAACAGATCCTTGTGGTACACCACGAGTAACTGAACTCCAGGATAAACATTTCCCATCAGGCACCACCCTCTGTATTCTTACAGCTAGCCAATTTCTGATCCAAATCACTAAATCACCCTCAATCCCATGCCACTGCATTTTCAACATTAGCCAACCGTGGGGAACCTTATCAAATGCCTTGCTGAAATCCATTTACAGCATATCAAGCGCTTTACCCTCATCCACCTGTTTGGTCACCTTCTCAAATAACTCAATAAGGTTTGTGAGGCATGACCTACCCTTCACAAAACCATGTTGACTATCCCTAATCAAATTATTCCTTTCTAGATGATTATAAATCCTATCTCTTATAATCTTTTCCAACACTTTACCCACAACCGAAGTAAGGCTCACTGGTCGATAATTACCAAGGTTGTCTCTACTCCCCTTCTTGAACAAGGGGACAACATTTGCTTTCCTCCAGTCTTCCTACATTATTCTTGCAGACAATGATGGCATAAAGATCAAAGCCAAAGGCTCTACAATCTCCTCCCCAGCTTCCCAGAGAATCCTGGTATCAATCCCATCTGGCCCAGAATTGCTAACACCTCCTCCTTGTGAACCTCAATCCCATCTAGTAGCCTGTATCTCAGTATTCTCCTTGACAAGATTGTCTTTTTCTAGTGCGAATACTAGCGAAAAGTATTCATTTAGTGCTTCTCCTACCTTCTTGGACTCCATGCACAACTTCCCACCACTATCCTTAATTGGCCCTAATCTTACTGTAGTCATTCTTTTATTCCCGACAGCATTTGGCCCATATCTCTCTAAACCCTTCCCACTCATATACTCATCTGGTTGCTTTTTAAATGTTGTAATTGTACCAGGCTTTACCACTTCCTCTAGGAGAAAGTGAGGACTGCAGATGCTGGAGATCAGAGCTGAAAATGTGTTGCTGGAAAAGCGCAGCAGGTCAGGCAGCATCCAAGGAACAGGAGAATCGACGTTTCGGGCATAAGCCCTTCTTCAGGAATGAGGAAAGTGTGTCCAGCAGGCTAAGATAAAAGGTAGGGAGGAGGGACTTGGGGGAGGGGCGTTGGAAATGCAATAGGTGGAAGGAGGTCAAGGTGAGGGTGATAGGCCAGAGTGGGGGTGGGGGCGGAGAGGTCAGGAAAACAATTGCAGGTTAGGAAGGCGGTACTGAGTTCGAGGGTTGGGACTGAGACAAGGAGTTGAAGTGTTGAGCTATGGGGTGGTTGGGTTGGTTGGTGCCGGTGTCCCAGAGGTGTTCTCTGAAACGTTCCGCAAGTAGGCGGCCTGTCTCCCTAATATAGAGGAGGCCACATCGGGTGCAGCAGATGCAGTAAATGATGTGTGTGGAGGTGCAGGTGAATTTGTGGTGGATATGGAAGGATCCCTTGGGGCCTTGGAGGGAGGTAAGGGAGGAGGTGTGGGCGCAAGTTTTGCATTTCTCGGGGTTGCAGGGGAAGGTGCCGGGAGTGGAGGTTGGGTTGGTGGGGGGTGTGGACCTGACGAGGGAGTCACGGAGGGAGTGGTCTTTTCGGAACACTGATAGGGGAGGGGAGGGAAATATATCCCGGGTGGTGGAGTCCGTTTGGAGGTGGCGGAAATGACGACAGATGATAGGATGTATATGGAGGTTGGTGGGGTGGTAGGTGAGGACCAGTGGGGTTCTGTCCTGGTGGCGATTGAAGGGGCGGGGCTCAAGGGCAGAAGAGCTTTACCACTTCCTCTGGCAGCTCATTCCATACATGCACCACCCTCTGCATGGAAAATGTTGCCCATTTGGTCCCTTTTAAATCTTATAGAGGTATATAAAATTGTGAGGGGCATAAATAAGGTGAATAGCCAAGGTCTGTTCCCAGTGATAGGGGAATTCAAAACTTGTGCGCATAGTGTAAGGTGAGAGGGGAAAGATTTAAAAGGGATCTGAGGGGCAACATTTTCATGCAGAAAGCGGTGCATATATGGAATGAGCTGCCAGAGGAGGTGGTAGATGCAGGTACAATGACAACATTTAAAAGATATTTGGACAGGAACATAGAAAGCAAAGGGTTAGACGGATATGGGCCAAATGAAGACTAATAGTTCATTTTGGGAAAACTGGTTGACTTGGATGAGTTGGAATAAAGGTTCTGTTTCTGTGCTGCATGACTACGACTCTAAGGACATTAGTAAATCAGTTGGGTTTTTACAACAATTGATAATAATGTCATGGTCACCATCATTGAAACAACTTTCAATTCCAGATTTATGAAGTGACTTTAAATTCTATGGCGGCCATGGTGATACTTGAATCCAGAGCATTAGCCTGGGCGTCTGGATTACGAGTCCAGTGACAAGCTTAAAAGGCTTGTCTTTTGAATTGATAGGAAATGTGGAAATGGCAACTTTTATTTTCTCAGTTTATTGAGTGTTTTCTTTACTTAACATTTCCGAGGTAAAAAGCTTGAGTCATTTCATCATATCAACAAACATAATCAGGCAGCAGTAAAGTGTCTCTGCGAATTTGGAGAGAGGTTAGCTCTTGTGAACTGGAGAGTGAAGGTCAGAGAGACACTGTCTCCGTAAATTACGTGAATATTGAAGGGGGAAGACTGCATCTGGGGCTGAGGTAGAAAGCACTGTGGTAAAGAGTGAACTGAATCCCAGGAGGAAGAATATTGCTGAGGGTGGCTTTAGGGAAGTAGTGACATTTAAACCACCTTCAGTTCTTTTAGATTAATAATAAATAGTTCACTATTTTTAAATCAAAGTGTCTCTTACAATGCATACAAACATGAATAGAGAGAAGTAGTATTTGGAAGGATGAACAGTTTAAAATGTCCCATGAGATATTATCACAAGGAAGTTTCATTGTTATTTAAAGATTTGGGCAAAGAATCAGAAAGTTTATATAAACTCTGTAGAAATGCTGCTATGTTGTTATACTTTTAATGTGTTAAATGTCTTTGAGATCAATTTTTTCTTTAATAATTCTACAAACCAGATATAGCAGAATAACAAATTCTCTTATTCCGACTCAATAATTTAAAAACTCTTAATAACTTACAAACTCCTAATGCTGAGTTTTCCAAAGTGTGGGTTGGTACCCCAAGTGGAGTTGCAGGTTGAAATGTTGGTGGTAGTGGCAGCCGCAGAGCTCTGACCAAGTTATAACATCTATACTCGTGCATTGACATTTCTCACTTGAGTGTCATAATAATTTTCAAGTCCTGAAATGGTGTCACAGAGGGAAAACATTTAGGAAGCACTCTCTTAATGGCTACTTCCTGACCTGTCACCTTGGCCTCCCCACTGCTAGCCACCTCCCTCTTGACTCTCTGCCTCCCTATCAGTTGTCCCCCTCCCTCCCTCCCTCCCAACTCACTGTTGACCCATGTCACATCCCCTCCATTCCCACTCATCTTGCTATTTCCCTCCTGAGTCAGTTCCTTCATGTTTGTTGCTTTCCCTCCTTACCCTTGACACCATTTCTCCCTCTCCTGAGCAGTCATTCTGAGCAGTGACAAGGCCAGGCAGAGGGAGGAAATGAGTGAGGAAGTAAATGGAATGGCGAGCAGGAAGGTTGGGGAGAAAAGTGACGCATATAAGGAATTTCGTTTGTTAATCCCATTTGATTAAGCATGGCAGGCTTGAATCTCATTTATAAATTTCCTGTTGTGGGACGGTCAGCCAGTCCTTTTGCGAGAATGGCAGGAAGCCTTAGTTAACCAAAGTAACACAGCAACAGTAATTAAATGTATGACATTTGATGCACTGTTACGTAGTCACACAGCATAGAGGGAATGCTGGTCGAGATCAACAGGAACACAAGGTTTACTTACAGGAGTGACTGCTGGTGTTGAAAGGAAATAATATTTAGCCTAAAGGCTCAAAATCTGAGAGATCGATCAATTTGACAGTTGATGTTGAGGAAGCAGCGAACAAAGGGACCTTGGGATTACAGTAAAAAAAACCTATAGAACAGCATTTAAAACACCTTAATGTATACATTTTTGATTCAATCAGTGAGAATGTGAGTGCGAATGAAGCCTTCAGCTAATTTGTACTGGTTCCTTTTACAGGAAATCTCTCTGATATGATACCTTCAATACGCAAGAGTACTCAATATAGTAAAATAGACCTAAATCCTACTCCAATTGAGTGAAAAGGATAGATCTGTCGCCTGGGATTGGAAGGGCAACACAATGGAAGAACTATGACAGAGCTGTCAGCATTAGACAAGTTCCATGGACATGATTTTTAGCCGTGAGCTATATAACTGAGAGACGTTCACCATTGTGGTTGCACAGTCACAAAAGCTACAAGTATTAACATATTAACTTCTCTCCTTTTGCTGTTTATGTCTCTTTACTCT
>NC_092784.1:63934991-63976907 GCF_047496795.1 Chiloscyllium punctatum
CCAAAAATAAAAGGCTGCTGAGAGAGGAAAGTACCTAAGCTTGGGTTCTCAAAAGGACAAACTTTTTCCCTCATTGAATATTCCATTGCATACTCACTGTTAGAAGCGCTCTCTTCCAGTTCATAAAACCATGCAGCCCATTGGCTTTTGAGATAAGTTCTGGCCCCTGGAGAGAAACATACTTTAGGAATAAACGGCTGGAGATCCCATACAATGAATGACCAACACATGGAACAGCAAGATCCCAAATACTGAACAGTAAACCCTCCTCCCCCCCCCACCCCCAGGCCCTCTCCCCTCTATTCCTAACCAGGCCGCCCTTCGCTCTCACCTGCCCCCTCCACGCGTCCCCGGGTGGGCCCCCTGCCCCTACACCCCTCCCCCCCTCACCAGGCGGACCCACCCCCACCCCCTACCCTCGCGGACCCCCCCCCTCCCCTCCCCGGGCGGACTCCCCCTCCGCCCCCCCCTCCCCGGGCGGACTCCCCCCCCCCCCCCCACCCCCGCTCCCCCCCTCACCGGGCGGACTCCCCCCCCCTCACCGGGAGGACCCCCCCCTCTCCCCCCTCCTCCCCCCCCCACCCCTCCCTCACCAGGCGGACCCCTTCCGCCCCCCCTCTCCCTCACCGGGCGGACCCCTCCCCCCCCCTCCTCCCTCACCGGGCGGACCCCTCCCCCCCCCTCCTCCCTCACCGGGCGGACCCCCCCCCCTCCTCCCTCACCGGGCGGACCCCACCCCCTACTCCCTCACCGGGCGGACCCCCCACCCCTCCTCCCTCACCGGGCGGTCCCTCCCTCCCCCTCACCGGGCGGACCCCCCCTCTCCCTCACCGGGCGGACCCCCCCCCCTCACCGGGCGGACCTCCCTCCACCCCCCTCCCTCACCGGGCGGACCCCCCCCCCCCCCCTCACCGGGCGGACCCCCCCTCACCGGGCGGTCTCTCTCCCCCCCTCACCGGACGGGCCCCCCTCCCCGGGCGGACCCCCCGCCTCACCGGGCGGTCTCTCTCCCCCCCCCTCACCGGGCGGTCTCTCCCCCCACCCCTCACCGGGCGGTCTCTCCCCCCACCCCTCACCGGGCGGTCTCTCCCCCCACCCCTCACCGGGCGGTCTCTCCACCCACCCCTCACCGGGCGGTCTCTCCCCCCACCCCTCACCGGGCGGTCTCTCCCCCCACCCCTCACCGGGCGGTCTCTCCCCCCACCCCTCACCGGGCGGTCTCTCCCCCCACCCCTCACCGGGCGGTCTCTCTCCCCCCCCTCCCCCCCTCACCGGGCGGGCCCCCCTCCCCCCCTCACCGGGCGGGCCCCCCTCCCCCCCTCACCGGGCGGACCCCCCTCCCCCCCTCACCGGGCGGACCCCCCTCCCCCCCTCACCGGGCGGACCACTCCCCTCCCCTCCCCTCCCCCCCCCCTCACCAGGCAGACCCCCCCTCACCGGGCGGAACCCCCCCCTCACCGGGCGGACCCCCCCCCCTCCCTCACCGGGCGGACCCCTCCCCCCCCTCACCGGGCGGACCCCCCCCTCACCGGGCGGTCTCTCCCCCCACCGGGCGGTCTCTCTCCCCCCACCTCACCGGGCGGGCCCCCCTCCCCCCCTCACCGGGCGGGCCCCCCTCCCCCCCTCACCGGGTGGACCCCCCCCCCCCTCACCGGGCGGACCACTCCCCTCCCCTCCCCTCCTCACCGGGCAGACCCCCCCCCTCACCGGGCGGACCTCCCTCCCCCCCTTCCCTCACCGGGCAGACCTCCCTCCCCCCCTTCCCTCACCGGGCGGACCCCCTTCCCTCACCGGGCGGACCTCCCTCCCCCCTTTCCCTCACCGGGCGGATCCCCCCCCCCCTCACCGGGCAGACCCCCCCCCCACCGGGCGGTCTCCCCCCCCCCCCCCCCCGGGCAGACCCCCCCTCACCGGGCGGTCTCCCCCCCCCCCCCCCGGGCAGACCCCCCCTCACCGGGCGGTCTCCCCCCCCCCCCCCCCCCCCGGGCAGACCCCCCCTCACCGGGCGGTCTCCCCCCCCCCCCCCCCACTCACCGGGCGGTCTCCCCCCCCCCTCACCGGGCGGTCTCCCCCCCCCCCCCCCCCTCACCGGGCTGTCTCTCCCCCCCCCCCCCCCTCACCGGGCTGTCTCCCCCCCCCCCTCACCGGGCGGTCTCTCTCCCCCCCCCCTCCCCCCCTCACCGGGCGGTCTCTCTCCCCCCCCCTCCCCCCCTCACCGGGCGGTCTCTCTCCCACCCCCTCCCCCCCTCACCGGGCGGTCTCTCTCCCACCCCCTCCCCCCCTCACCGGGCGGTCTCTCTCCCCCCCCCTCCCCCCCTCACCGGGCGGTCTCTCTCCCCCCCCCTCCCCCCCTCACCGGGCGGTCTCTCTCCCCCCCCCCTCCCCAGGCGGTCTCTCTCCCCCCCCCTCCCCCCCTCACCGGGCGGGCCCCCCTGCCCCCCTCACCGGGTGGACTCCCTCCCCCCCTTCCCTCACCGGGCGGACCTCCCTCCCCCCCTTCCCTCACCGGGCGGACCCCCCCCCTCACCGGGCGGTCCCTCCCCCCCCCCCCCCCTCACCGGGCGGGCCCCCCCCCTCACCGGGCGGTCCCTCCCCCCCCCCCCCCTCACCGGGCGGTCCCTCCCCCCCCCCCTCACCGGGCGGTCCCTCCCCCCCCCCTCACCGGGCGGGCCCCCCCCCCTCACCGGGCGGTCTCTCTCCCCCCCCCCCCCCTCACCGGGCGGTCTCCTCCCCCCCCCCCCCCCTCACCGGGCGGTCTCCTCCCCCCCCCCCCCCTCACCGGGCGGTCTCTCCCCCCCCCCCCCCCCTCCTCACCGGGCGGTCTCTCCCCCCCCCCACCCCTCACCGGGCGGTCTCTCCCCCCACCCCTCACCGGGCGGTCTCTCTCCCCCCCCTCACCGGGCGGACCCCCCTCCCCCCCTCACCGGGCGGACCCCCCCCCTCTCACCGGGCGGACCACTCCCCTCCCCTCCCCTCCACCCCCCCCTCACCAGGCAGACCCCCCCTCACCGGGCGGACCCCCCCCCTCACCGGGCGGACCCCCCCCTCCCTCACCGGGCGGACCCCTCCCCCCCCTCACCGGGCGGACCCCCCCCTCACCGGGCGGTCTCTCCCCCCACCCCTCACCGGGCGGTCTCTCCCCCCACCGGGCGGTCTCTCTCCCCCCACCTC
This sequence comes from Chiloscyllium punctatum, assembly GCF_047496795.1. NCBI lineage: Eukaryota > Metazoa > Chordata > Chondrichthyes > Orectolobiformes > Hemiscylliidae > Chiloscyllium > Chiloscyllium punctatum. The sequence continues at coordinate 63,938,163 of NC_092784.1, forward strand.
ACCGGGCGGGCCCCCCTCCCCCCCTCACCGGGCGGGCCCCCCTCCCCCCCTCACCGGGTGGACCCCCCTCCCCCCCTCACCGGGCGGACCCCCCTCCCCCCCTCACCGGGCGGACCACTCCCCTCCCCTCCCCTCCCCCCCTCACCGGGCAGACCCCCCCCTCACCGGGCGGACCTCCCTCCCCCCCTTCCCTCACCGGGCGGACCTCCCTCCCCCCCTTCCCTCACCGGGCGGACCTCCCTCCCCCCCTTCCCTCACCGGGCGGACCTCCCTCCCCCCTTTCCCTCACCGGGCGGACCCCCCCCCCCCTCACCGGGCAGACCCCCCCTCACCGGGCGGTCTCCCCCTCACCGGGCAGACCCCCCCCCCACCGGGCGGACCCCCCCCCCACCGGGCGGTCTCCCCCCCCCCCCGGGCAGACCCCCCCCCCACCGGGCGGACCCCCCCCCCACCGGGCGGTCTCCCCCCCCCCCCCGGGCAGACCCCCCCCCCACCGGGCGGACCCCCCCCCCACCGGGCGGTCTCCCCCCCCCCCCCGGGCAGTCTCCCCCCCCCCCGGGCAGACCCCCCCTCACCGGGCGGTCTCCCCCCCCCCCCACTCACCGGGCGGTCTCCCCCCGCCCTCACCGGGCGGTCTTCTCCCCCCCCCCCCCCTCACCGGGCGGTCTTCTCCCCCCCCCCCCCTCACCGGGCGGTCTTCTCCCCCCCCCCCCCTCACCGGGCGGTCTTCTCCCCCCCCCCCCTCACCGGGCGGTCTTCTCCCCCCCCCCCCCTCACCGGGCGGTCTTCTCCCCCCCCCCCCCCCTCACCGGGCGGTCTTCTCCCCCCCCCCCCCCCTCACCGGGCGGTCTTCTCCCCCCCCCCCCCCCACCGGGCGGTCTCTCCCCCCCCCCCCCTCCTCACCGGGCGGTCTCTCCCCCCCCCCCCCTCCTCACCGGGCGGTCTCTCCCCCCCCCTCCTCACCGGGCGGACCCTCCCCCCCCTCCTCACCGGGCGGTCTCTCCCCCCCCCCCCCCTCCTCACCGGGCGGTCTCTCCCCCCCCCCCCCCCTCCTCACCGGGCGGTCTCTCCCCCCCCCCTCCTCACCGGGCGGTCTCTCCCCCCCCCTCCTCACCGGGCGGACCCTCCCCCCCCTCCTCACCGGGCGGTCTCTCCCCCCCCCCCCCCTCCTCACCGGGCGGTCTCTCCCCCCCCCCCCCCTCCTCACCGGGCGGTCTCTCCCCCCCCCCTCCTCACCGGGCGGACCCTCCCCCCCCTCCTCACCGGGCGGACCCCTCTCCCCCCCCCCCCCCCCTCACCGGGCGGACCCCTCTCCCCCCCCCCCCCCCCTCACCGGGCGGACCCCTCTCCCCCCCCCCCCCCCTCACCGGGCGGACCCCTCTCCCCCCCCCCCCCTCACCGGGCGGACCCTCCCCCCCCCCTCACCGGGCGGTCCCTCCCCCCCCCTCACCGGGCGGTCCCTCCCCCCCCTCACCGGGCGCTCCCTCCCCCCCCTCACCGGGCGCTCCCCCCCCCTCACCGGGCGGACCCCCCCCCCTCACCGGGCGGGGCCCCCCCCCCCCCTCACCGGGCGGGCCCCCCCCCCCTCACCGGGCGGTCTCCCCCCCCCCTCACCGGGCGGTCTCCCCCCCCCCTCACCGGGCGGTCTCCCCCCCCCCCTCACCGGGCGGTCTCCCCCCCCCCCTCACCGGGCGGTCTCCCCCCCCCCCCTCACCGGGCGGGCCCCCCCCTCACCGGGCGGGCCCCCAGGTGGTATGTGTTCCCGAGGAGGATGCTGCAGCCCAGGGCCTCGAGCTGCCTCACGGCGATGCCTTTGAGGGTTCCCTGGGTTCCGACCGGCATAAAGACCGGGGTCTGGAGCTCCCCGTGCGGCAGCTCGAGCTGCAGGAGCCGGGCCCGGCTCACCGGGCACTCGCGGCGGCTCACGACCCGCAGCGGGGCCGAGGCTGAGGCTGAGGGCGCGCCTGGGCCTGGGGCCGGGGACATGGCGGCGGGAGCGGGAGCGGGAGCGAGCACCGCGCGCGGGCACGCCACCACCACCCTATAGGCTGCAAACTATAGATTATCATATAGATTCCGGGTTAAAGTGTACTCCCCATTACCATGTCCATTATAACAGACTCCCATTTGACTACATACTATACACTATCATATAGATTATCGTTATGCTATATGTTATAGGTTACATGCTATAAATTATCATATATGACAGATTCATAGACAGCAGGAGCAGGAGTAGTCCATTCGGCCCTTCATGACCATGGCCTGTTCCCGCCATTCTCACCAAATAATGTGGTAAACCTTCGCTGCACTTCCCCTACAACAAGAACATCCTCCCTCAGATAAGGAGATCAAAACTGCACAATATTCCAGGTGTGGTCTCACCAAAGCCCTGTATAATCACAGCAAGACATACCTGCTCCTGCACACTTTATACTCTTCTAGGGAATCACTGCTGTCCATACCTATCACATGTTTCCTTCTTTATTTTGACCAAAACCTCAATTTCTCTAGTCATCCAGCATTCCCTGTACCTATCACTCTTGCCCTTCACCCTAACAGGAACATACTGCATCTGGATTTTTGTCTCTGAGATTTTGGGTGATGGGGTAATCTTTACGATACTGGTGATATGGGAATTTCTCTGATCTTGAATGATATGGGAATTGCTCTGATATTTCAACAAAAAGAAGATATTTACCAAGTATGGACAGCTGGGATCAAGTGAATCCCTCAAGATGTATAAGGGAAGTAGGAGTATATTCATTGAGTATTAGATTAGATTAGATTACTTACAGTGTGGAAACAGGCCCTTCAGTCCAACAAGTCCACACCAACCCGCCAAAGCGCAACCCGCCCAGACCCATTCCCCTTACCCCTAACACTATTGGTAATTTAGCATGGCCAATTCACCTAACCTGCACATTTTTGGATTGTGGGAGGAAACCAGAGCACCCGGAGGAATCCCACAGAGACACGGGGAGAATGTGCAAACTCCACACAGTGCTGTGAGACAGCAGTGCTAACTACTGTGCCACCCACTAGTCATAGAGATGTACAGCATGGAAACAGACCTGTCGGTCCAACCTGTCCACGCCGACCAGATATTCCAACCCAATCTAGTCCCACCTGCCAGCACCTGGCCCATATCCCTCCCAACCCTTCCTATTAGTACACCCATCCAAATGCCTCTTAAATGTTGCAATTGTACCAGCCTCCACTACTTCCTCTGGCAGCTCATTCCATACACGTACCACCCTCTGCGTGAAAAAGTTGCCCCTTAGGTCTCTTTTATATCTTTCCTCTCTCTAATCAAGAGGGAAATCAGTAGGGCAAGAAGGGAACATGAGGTAGCTTTGTAAAATAGGGTCAAGGAGAATCCAAAGAGATTCTATAAATAGACTAAGGGAAAAGAGTAACTAGAGAGACAATATGCTCCTTAAAGATGTACAAGGCCATCTATGTGTGGAACTGCTGGAGATGGGTTAGATACGAAGCAAGTTTTTCACATCAGTATTTATTGTGGAGAACGATATGGAAGCTAGAGAACATGGAGAAATAAATAGTGAAAAATTGAAAAGTGTCCATATTACAGAGGAGGAGGTGCTGGATGTCTTAAAACACATAAGGGTGCATCAATCCCGAGGACCTGCTCAAGTGTATCCCAGAACTTTGTGGGAAGTTGGGAATTGATTGCTTGCCCCTTACTGAGATATTTGTCTCATCAATAGCCATAGGTAGGCACCACAAAACTGGTAGGTAATTAATGTGGTGCCATTATTTAAGAAAGGTGGTAAGAAAAAGCTAGGGAACTACAGACCAGTGAGCCTGTTAGAGGGAATTCTGAGGAACAGAATTTACAACACATTTGGAAAGGCACGAGCTATTTAAGGATAGTCAACATTGCTTTGTGCTACGGAAATCGTACCTCACTAACTTGATAGTGTTTTTTGAAGAAGCAACAAAGAAGGTCAATGAAGGCAGAGTGGTGGACATTGTCTATATGGACTTCAGCAAGGTTTTCAACAAGGTTCCACATGGTAGGCTGCATAGCAATGTTAAATCATATGGAATTCAGAGAGAGCTAGCCATTTGGATATAAATTCGCTAGAACATAGGAGACAGAAACTATGGAACTATGTGGAAATCTTTCTGATTTTGGATTTTATGGCAATCTCGCTGATTTTGGGATGAATGAGGAAATCTCACTGGACAGCGAAGAGGGTTACCTCAGATTACAACAGGATCTTGACAAGATGAGCCAATGGGCTGAGAAGTGGCAGATAGAGTTTAATTCATATAAATTCGAGGTGCTGCATTTTGGGAAAGCAAATCTTAACAGGACTTATACACTTAATGGTAAGGTCCTAGGGAGTGTTGCTGAACAAAGAGACCTTGGAATGCAGGTTCATAGCTCCTTGAAAGTGGAGTCACAGGTAGATAGGATAGTGAAGAAGGTGTTTGGTATGCTTTCCTTTATTGATCAGAGTATTGAGTACAGGAGTTGGGAGGCCATGTTGCAGCTGTACAGGACATTGGTTAGGCCACTGTTGGAATATTGCGTGCAATTCTGGTTTCCTTCCTATGGAAAGGATGTTGTGAAAATTGAAAGGGTTCACAAAAGATTCACAAGGATGTTGCCAAGGTTGGAGGATTTGAGCTATAGGGAGAGGCTAAACAGGCTGGGGCTGTTTTCCTGGAGTGTCAGAGGCTGAAGGGTGATCCTTTTCGAGGTTTACAAAATCAAGAGCAGCATGGATAGGATAAACAGGCAAAGTCTTTTCCCTGGGGTGGGGGAGTCCAGAACTAGAGGGCATAGATTTAAGGTGAGAGGGGAAAGATGTAAAAGATACCTCAGGGGCAACTTTTTCACACAGAGGGTATGGAATGAGCTGCCAGAGGAAGTGGTGGAGCCTGGCACAATTGCAACATTTAAGAGGTATTTGGATTGGTTTATGAATAGGAAGGGTTTGGAGGGATATGGGCCGGGTGCTGGCAGGTGGGACTAGGTTGAGTCAGGATATCTGGTCCGCATGGACGGGTTGGACGAAGGGTCTGTTTCCATGCTGTACATCTCTATGACTCTATGTGCGAATCTCTCTGGTTTTGGATATGAGAATCTCTGATTTTGGATAATTTGGAATATCCCTGATTTTGGATGATGCTGGAATCCCTCTAATTTTAGAATGTTATGGGAATCTCCCTAATTTTGGAATGATGTAGGAATCTATTTCATTTTGGGTGATGTGAGAATCTCTCTGATTTTGGATTATATGGGAATCACTTTGAGTTTGGAATGATGTGGGAATGTTTCTAATGTTTTTCTAATGTTGGATGGAATGGGAATCTCTGATTTTGGATGATGATGAAATCGCTCTAATTTTGGAATGATATGAGAATGTCTCTAATTTTAGATGATCCATGAATCTCTCTGATTTTGCATGATCTGGGAATCGTTCTAATTTTGGAATGATATGGGAATGTCTCTGATTTTGGATAATATGGGAATCTCTGATTTTGGATATTATGGGAATCTCTCTGACTTTGAATGAAATGGCATTGCTCTAATTTTGGAATGATATGGGAATCTCTGATTTTGGATGATGGAATCTGTATGATTTTGAATGATCTGGAAATCTCCCTGATTTTGGAATGATGTAGGAATCTATCTCATTTTGGACGATGTGGGAATCTCTGAATTTGGAAATATATGGGAATCTCTGTGATTTTGGATAATGTGGAAATCCCTCTATCTTTGGAATGATATGGGAATCTCTCTCATTTTGGATGATGTGGGAATTTCTCTGGGTTTGGATGATGTGGGAATCTGTCTGACTTTGGAATGATATGGAAATGTCTCTTGTTTTGGACTGATATGGGAATTTCTCTGGTTTGGATGATCTGGGATTCTCTCTGGTTTTGGATGATGTGGGGACCTCTCGTTTGAATGATATTGGAATCTCAGATTTTGGATGTTATGGGAATCTCTCTGATGTTAGGTGATGTCGGAATCTATGATTTTGGAATGATCTGGGATTCTATCTAATTTTGGAAATATGTGGAAATCTTTGCAATTATGTGGAAATCTTTCTGATTTTGGAATGATGTGGAAATCTTTTGAATTATGTGGGAATCTTTCTGATTTCGAATGATGTGGGAATCTCTCTGATTTTGGATGATGTGAGAATCTGTATGATTTTGGATGATGTGTGAATGCTTCTAATTTTGAATGATATGGGAATCTCTCTGATTTTGGATGATGTGGGAATCTATGATTTTGGATGATGTCAGACTCTCTCTCATATTGGATATTGTGGGAATCTCTCTGGATTTGGATGATATGGGAACTTTTCTTGTTTTAGAATGATATGGGAATTTCTCTGATATGGGAATCTCTCTGGTTTTGGATGATACAGAAATCTCTCTGATTATGGAATGAGGTGTGAATCTCCCTGATTTTGGAATGATGTGGGAATCTGCCTGATTTTGTAATGATATGGGAATCTGATTTTGGATGATGTGGGAATCGCTTTGATTTTCGATGATATGGAAATCTCTGATTTTGGAATGATGTGAAATCACACTCATTTTGGATGATATGGGAATCTCTCTGATTTTGGAATGAGGTGGGAATCTCTCGTTTTGGACGATGTGGGAATCTCTGATTTTGGATAGTGTGAGAATCTCTCTAGTTTAGGATGATTTGGGAATCTGTCTGATTTTGGAATGATAGGGAATGTCTCTAATTTTTAATGAAAAGGGAATCTCTGATTTTGGATATCATGGGAATCTTTCTGATTTTGGATGATGTGGGAATCTCTTTGATTTTGGAATGAAGTGGGAATTTCCCTGATTTTGGAATGATGTGGGAATCTCTCCGGATTTGGATGATGTGGGAATCTGTACGATTTTGTAATGATATGGGAATCTCTGATTTTGGATGATGTGGGAATCTCTTTGATTTTGGATGTTATGGGAATTTCCCTGATTTTGTAACGATAGTGGAATCACTCTCATTTTGGATGATATGGGAATCTCTCTGATTTTGGAATGAGGTGGGAATGTCTAATTTTGAATGAAAAGGGAATCTCTGACTTTGGATATTATGAGAATCTCTCTGATTTGGATGATTTGGCAATCACTTTAATTTTGGAATGATATGGGAATCTCTCTGGTTTTGTATAACGTGGGAATCTCACTGGTTTTGGATGACATGGGAATCACTCTAATTTTTGAATACTGTGTGAATCTCTCTGATTTTGGATGATGTGGGATCTCTGGTTTTGGATGATATGGGATTCTTTGATTTTGGATGATGTGGGAATCTATGATTTTGGAATGTTGTGGGAATATTTCCAATTTTCAATGATATGGGAATCTCTCTGATTTTGGATGATGTGGCAATCTATATGATTTTGGATGTGGTAACCTCTGATTTTGGATGATGTGGGGATTCCCCTAATTTTGGAAATATATGTGATTCTCTCTGATTTTGAAATGATGTGGAAATCTTTGGAATTATGTGGGAATCTTTCTGAATTTAGAATGTTATTGAAATCTTTGGAAATATGTGGGAATCTTTCTTATTTTGGATGATGTGGGAATCTCTCTGAGTTTGGAATGATGTGGGGATCTCTCTGATTTTGGAATGAGGTGGGAATCTCTCTCATTTTGGACTGTGTGGGAATCTCTCTGATTTTGAATGACATGGGAATCTCTATGATTTTGGATGATGTGGGAATCTCTCTGATTTTGGAATGATATGGGAACGTTTCTCGTTTTGGATGATGTGGGATTCTCTCTGATTTTGGATGCTATGGGAATTTCTCTGATTTTGCAATGTTGTGGGAATCTCTCTGATTTTGGAATGAGGTGGAAACCTCTCTCATTTTGTTCAATGCGGGAATCTCTCTGATTTTGAATGAAAAGGGAATCTGTGATTTTGGATGATGTGGGAATCTCTCTGATTTTGGAATGATATGGGAAGCCCTCTGATTTTGGATGATATGGGAATCTCTTTCATTTTGAATGATGTGGGATTGTCTCTGATTTTGGTTGATGTAGGAATCTCTCATTTTGGATGACATGGGAATCTCTCTGATATTGGAATGATGTGGCAATCTCTCTGATTTTGGATGAGGTGGGAATCATTTTGATTTTGGAATGAAGTTGAAATCTCCCTGATTTTGGAATGATGTGAGAATCTCTCTGATTTTGGATGATGCGGGAATTGGTATGACTTTGGAATGATGTGGGAATGTCTCTAATTTTGAATAATGTGGGAATCTCTGATTTGGGATATTATGGGAATCTCTGATTTTGGATGATGTGGGGATTCCTCGTGTTTTGGAATGATATGGGATTCTCGCTGATTTTGGAATGATATTTAAAACTCTCTTGTTTTGTATGATGTGGGATTCTATCTGAGTTTCGATTATGTGGGAATCTGTCATTTTGGATGATATGGGGAATCTCTCTGATTTTGGATGGATGTCAGATTTTCTCTCACTTTGGCTGATGTGGGAATTTCTCTGATTTTGTGATGAGGTGGGAATCTCTCTGATTCTGGAATGAAGTGGGAATCTATCTCATTCTGGACGATGTGGGGATCGCTCTGATTTTCGATGATGTGGGAATCTGATTTTGTAAAGATATGGGAATGTCTCTAATTTTGGATGATATGGGAGTCTCTGATTTTGATATTACGGGAATCTCTGATTTTCGATGATGTGAGAATCTCATTTTGGATGATAGGGGAATCTCTCAGTTTAGATGATATGGGAATCGTTCTAATTTTGGAATGATATGTTAATCTTTCTGATATTGGATGATGTGGGAATATCTCTGGTTTTTGGATGATGTGGGAATATCTCTGGTTTTTGGATGATATAGGAATCTCTATGATTTTGGATGACGTGGGAAGCTGTCTGATTTTGGAATGATATGGGAATGTCTCTAATTTTGGATGATATGGGAATCTCTGATTTTGAATAATATGGGAATCTCTCTGATTTTAGATGATATGGGAATTCCTCTAATTTTGGAATGATATTGAAATCTCTGTGATTGTGGAATTTTGTGGAAATCTTCAGAATTATGTGGGAATCTTTCTGATTTTGGATGATGTTGGAATGTTTTTGATTTTGAATGGTATGGGAATCGCTCCGATTTCAAATGATGTGGGAATCTGTAAGATTTTGGATGATGTGGGAATTTCTCTAATTTTGGAGTGATATGGGAATCTCTGTGATTTTGGATGATGTGGAAATATCTGTGATTTTGGACAAGATGGAAATCTGTGTAATTTTGGATGATATGGGAATCTCTGATTTTAGATGATGTAGAAACCTTTCTGATTTTGAATGACATGGGAATCTCTATAATTTTGGAATGATATGGGAACCCTCTGATTTTTGATGATATGGGAATCTCTCTCATTTTGGATGGATATGGGAATCTCTCTGATTTTGGAACGATATTGGAGTCTCTTTTGTTTTGTATGATGTGGGATTGTCTCTGAGTTTAGATGATGTGGGAATCTCTCATTTTGGATGATATGGGAATCTCTCTGAATTTAAATGATGTGGAAATCTTTGGAATTATATGGGAACCTTTCTGATTTTGGATGATGTGGGAAGGTTTCTGATTTTGAATGATACGGGAATCTCTCCAATTTCTGATGATGTGGTAATCCATATAATTTTGGATGATGTGGGAATTCCTCTAATTTTGGAATGATATGGGATTCTTTCTGATTTTGGAATGTTGCGGAAATCTTTGGAATTATGTGGGAATCTTTCCAATTTTGGATGATGTGGGAATGTTTCTGATTTTTGAATGATATGGGAATTGCACCGATTTCAGATGATGTGGGAATCTGTATGATTTTGGATGCTGTGGGAATTTCTCTGATTTTGGAGTGATATGGGAATCTCTGTGATTTGGGATGCTATGTGAATCTGTGTAATTTTGGATGATATGGGAATCTCTATGATTTTAGATGTAGGAACCTCTCTGATTTTGAATGACATGGGAATCTCTGTGGTTTTGGACGATGTGGGAATCTATCTAATTTTGGATGATAGAGCAATCACAATTTTGATGACATGGGAATCTCTCTAATTTTGGATGATATGAAAATCTATGATTTTGGATGATGTGGGAATCTCTGATTTTGGATTGATATGGGAATCTCTCTGATTTTGGATGATATGGGAATCTGTATGATTTTGGAATGTTGTGGGAATATTTCTGATTTTCAATGATGTGGGAATCTCTGTGACTATGGATGATGTGGGAAGCTGTATGATTTTGGATGATGTGGGGATTCCCCTAATTTTGGAAATATATGTGATTCTCTCTGATTTTGGAATGATGTGGAAATCTTTGGAATTATGTGGGAATCTTTCTGATTTTTGAATGTTGTTGAAATCTTTGGAATTATGTGGGAATCTTTCTTATTTTGGATGATGTGGGAATCTCTGATTTTGGATTGATATGGGAATCTCTCTGATTTTGGATGATATGGGAATCTGTATGATTTTGGAATGTTGTGGGAATATTTCTGATTTTCAATGATATGCGAATCTCTGTGACTATGGATGATGTGGGAATCTGTATGATTTTGGATGAGCAGGAACCTCTGATTTTGCATGATGTGGAAATTCCTCTAATTTTGGAATGATATGGGAATCTCTGTCATTTTGGATGACGTGGGATTGTCTCTGAGTTTTGAATGATATTGAAATCTCACTTGTTTTGTACGATGTGGGATTCTCTCTGATTTTGGATGATATGGAAATTGCTCTGATTCTGGATGATATAGGAACCTCTCCCATTTTGGATGCATGTGGGATTCTGTCTGATTTTGGAATGATATTGGAATCTCTCTTGTTTTGGATGATGTGGGATACTCTCTAAGTTTGGATAATGTGAGAATCTCTGATATTGGATTATTTGGGACTGTCCCTGATTTTAGATGATGTGCGAATCCCTCTAATTTTGGAATGATATCGGACTGTTTCTAATTTTGGATGATATAGGAATCTCTATGATTTTGGATGGTGTGAGAATCTGTCTAAGTTTGGATGATATGGGAATGTCTGTGATTTTGGGATGATGTATTAATCTGATTTTGGATGATATGTGAATCTCTCTAGATTTGGATGACTTGGGAATCTCTGATATTTTGGAAGATATTGGAATCCCTCTGATTTTTGATGATGTGGGAACCTCTGTTTTTGGAATAATTTTGCAATCTTTCTGATTTTTGAATGATACAGGAATCTTTGATTTTGGATGACTTGGGAATCTGTATGATTTTGAATGATGTTGGAATCTCTCTGATTTTGGAAAGAAGTGGGAATCTTTCTGATTTTGAATGATATGGTAATCACTCTGATTTTGGATGATGTGGGAAACTGATTTTGGATGATATGGGAATCTCTGATTTTGGAATGATGTTAGAATCTTTGGAAATATGTGGTCATCTGATTTTGGATTTTATGGCAATCTCGCTGATTTTGGAATGATGTGGAAATGTCTCTGATTTTAGATGATGTGTGAATCTTTCTGGTTTTGGATGATGCAGAAATCTCTGATTTTGGATGATTTGGGAATATCCCTGATTTTAAATGATGTGGGAAACCCTCTAATTTTGGAATGATATGGTAATCTCTCTGATTTTCGAATGATGTAGGAATCTCTCTCATTTTAGAAGATGTGAGAATCTCTCGGATTTCAGATTATATGACAATCTCTTTGACTTTGGAATGATATCAGAATGTTTCTAATTTTGGATGATATGGGAATCTCTGATTTTGGATGGTGTGGGAATCTCTGATTTTGGATGATATTGGAATCTACCTAGTTTTGGATGACGTGGGAATCTCTGTCATTTTGGATGATATGGAAATCTCTGATTTGGATGATGTGGGAATCTCTCTGATTTTTGATGATACGGGAATCTACCTAGTTTTGGATGACGTCGAAATCTCTCTGATTTTGGATGATGTGGGAATCTCTCTAATTTGGGTGAGCTCATTGCCTCGCCAACCTCTTTTGCTGAAACAACCAAGTTTGGTTGTAGCATACATAAAGGCGCGCATGCGCCAGCTCCGCAGTCATGTCGGCGGAAATGGCAGCCGATGCGGTGCTTGAGCGAAAGGTGCAGCATCGACCTTTCCTTATTGCTGTCAGCGGCGGGACTGCGAGCGGGAAGGTAGGTCATCGCGTTGGCGACTGTAGTCCGGGATTCCAGTGGAACTGCCTCTCGAGCGGTGTTGTGAACTCAGACTTTAGAAAACGCCCGCATGGTAAGCGGGAACGGCCCCCGTGGCGAGGCTGCTCCGCAGGCCTGGTGCCGGTCCCGGTGAGGCGCTGAGGGATGCGCAGGCGCGGTGTTAGCCACGTTGTGGTGCTGAGTTGCGCACGCGCAGTTTCTGTCCCGGTGTTGCGTTGAGGGATGCGCAGGCGCGGTGTTAGCCACGTTGTGGTGCAGAGAGATGCGCGGGCGCGGTTCTGGTCCTGGTGTGGGGCTGAGGAATGCGCGGGCGCGATTCTGGTCCTGGTGTGGGGCTGAGGAATGCGCGGGCGCGGTTCTGGCCCTGGTGTGGGGCTGAGGAATGCGCGGGCGCGATTCTGGTCCTGGTGTGGGGCTGAGGGATGCGCAGGCGCGGTTCTGGCCCTGGTGTGGGGCTGAGGAATGCGCAGGCGCGGTTCTGGTTCTGGCCCTGGTGTGGGGCTGAGGAATGCGCAGGCGCGGTTCTGGCCCTGGTGTGGGGCTGAGGAATGCGCAGGCGCGGTTCTGGTTCTGGTCCTGGTGTGGGGCTGAGGAATGCGCAGGCGCGGTGCCGGCCCTGTCAGGAATGAAAGTAAAAAGCCGGTAAAGTTGGGTTCTAGGGTGTGGGCGGAATTATATTAGGCTTTAGTCATTGGGGATTTCTGAAGAGACGCTGAGTAATAAAATAAATGCAAATACCGTTTCCTTTTCATCATTGAGCTAGTTTTTTTTGGTGTTCTGTGTAGCCTTTGGGAGTGTCTGTTTAAGAATGTACCAGGTTTGAGGATAGACTGGGAATGAACAACAGGAAGATGCTCAGCCTCTGTCATAAGACAAATTTTAGTCTGTCATCTCCTGCAGTTCGCATAGAACAAATGTAAAGCAAAGGTCTTTCCCCAAAGGTGAAGGAGTTCAATTGGATAGGCACAGGAGTGGAAAAACTTACAGGGATATGTATCATAGAATATCTACAGTGTGGAACAGGCCCATCAGACCAACAAATCCACACCAACACTCTGAAGAATAACCCACCCAGATGTGTTCCCCCACTTGATATTTACCCCTGACTAGTGCATGTGACCTACACACCCTTTTGGGCAATTTAGCACAGCCAGTTTGCTTAACTTGCACGTCTTTGGACTGTGGAAGGAAACTGAAATACCTGGAGGAAACCCAAGGCCAAGGAAGGAAAAGTAGGACTAGTTTAGTTTGGGAAATTTGGTCAACATGAACAAGTTAGGCCAAAGGGTCTGTTTCTGTGCTGTACGACTACTGATCCCTTGCCTAATACTTTAGAGCGTTGAGAAAAGCTGACTTGAAGTGACAACTTTGTTTCCATCTCTGGCAAAGCTGCTTGAGTAGTATTGTTACTATTTTTGGGAGAAGGATTTAGTGTGAAACCTATTTTGAAATCACCAAACAGCTAATAAATGGTACAGTCTCTATATTTAGTCTGTTGAATTTTAAATTTATTTTAAAAGCATCAGTTAGATTCTAGCACAAAAACAGAAATTTCTGAAGAAACATAGATCTGGTAGGATCTGTGGAGAGAAAGCAGAGTTAACCTTTCAAGTTGTGACCCTTCACAATCCTTCATCAGAATTAGATTCTAGCACCTTCTTAATGAGAGACGTCAGGCCATTTGGTCTCAAGGTTACAGCTTTTGGCCTCCCTGCTTTCTTGAATAAAAAATATTATGTTTGCCATTTTCTAATCCTCTGGGGTCCTTTCAGAATTTAATGCATCCTGAAAGAGAGAATCAATGCATCTACTATCTGTGCTTTTTCTATTTCAAAAATTACTTTATTCATATTCATCTTGCAAAATGTCCATATTATTGAGGAGGTGCTGCTGGATGTCTTAAAATTCATAAAGGTGGATAAATCCCCAGGACCTGATCTGGTGTAGTCAAGAGTGTGGTACTGGAAAAGCACAGCAGGTCAGGCTGCATCTGAGGAGCAGCAAAATCGAAGTTTCAGGCAAAAGCCCTTCATCGATTTTCCTGCTCCTCAGATGCTGCCTAACCTGCTGTGCTTTTCCAGCACCACACTCTTGACTCTAATCTCCAGTATCTGCAGTCCTCACTTTTACCTGATCAGGTGTACACTATAACTGTGTGGGAAGCTAGGGAAGAGAGTGTTGTGCCCCTTGCTGAGATATCTGTATCATCTATTGTCACAGGTGAGGTGCTGGAAGAGTGGAGGTTGGGTAACGTGGTCTCACTATTTCAGGATAGTCACCATAGCTTTGTGCATGGAAATTTGGTCTCGTGATTTGAATTAGTTTTTTGAAGAAGTAACCAAGAGTATTGATGAGGGCAAAGCAGTGGATGTGATTTATATGGACTTCAGTAAGGTGTTCAGCAAAGTTCTTCATGGTAGACTGGTTAGCAAAGTTAGATCACATGGAATAGAGGAGGAACTTGCCATTTGGAGACCGAATGGGCTCAAAGGTAGAAAACAGAGGGTGGTGGCGGTGGAAGGTTTGCTTTTCAGACTAGAGGCCTGTGACCAGGGGTGTATCACAAGGGTTAGTGCTGGGACCACTACTTTTCGTCACTCGTATAATTGACTTGGAAATGAACATAAGTGAAATAGTTAGTAAGTTTGCAGATGACACCAAAATTGGAGGTGTAGTGGACAGCGAAGAAGGTTACATCAGATTACAACGGGATTTTGATCAGATGGGCTAAGAAGTGGCAAATGGAGTTTAATTTAGATAAATGCAAGGTGCTGCATTTTAGAGAAGCAAATCCGGGCAGGACTTGTACATTTAATGGTTAGGTCCTGGGGAGTTTTGCTGTACAGAGACGTTGGAGTGCAGGTTCATAGTTCATTGGAAGTGAAGTCCCAGGTAGACAAGATAGTGAAGAAGATTTTAGTATGCTTGGCTGTATTGGTCAGTGTACTGAGTATAGCAGTTGGGACATTGAAGCAGCTGCAAAGGTTATTGATTAGATCACTATTGGAACAACCCTGGTCTCCCTCTATAGGAAAGATGTGAAACTTGAAAGGGCTCAGAAAAGATTTACAAGGATGTTGCCAGGGTTTGAGGGTTTGAGCTATAGCTATAGGGATCAAAATCTTTATTTCCCATAATGAATTCTAAGTTGATCTGATTATAGTCATTCTTCCTATTCCGACACGTACTATTCACTGTCTGTTTTTATATTGCTTGTTTTTGCTCATACTCTGCTTTTTATCTCTTAATCATTCTTTGATTTTAAAGTCTGCCCAATCTCTGACCTACTACTAATCTTTGCAGATTTGTACACTTAATTTGTGATTTGATATTGTCGCCTAGAGGCTTGTTTACCACAAATGTGGTTTTGTGATGGTCATTTGAAATTATAATTCCTGATTTTAAAAAAAAATTCCAAATCCCACCATCTGTCATTTTGGGGTTCCAGCTGCTGTCCCCAAAGTTATTGGGTTTCTTGATTACTAGTCCAGTGACCGTACCATTACGCCATTGCCTTCCCCATGTTGCATAATGTCGCTGATTTATTGTGGAGCAGTTCTTGCATGTTCCATTTTGTTTTCTCCTGTCTGCTGTTTGATACACTGATTTACTGTTTGGGGATCTGTAAATTACTCCTACAAATGGTCTCTACCTTGCTGCTACTTTTCTCCATAAACAACTGTACATCTGATAATTTCAAGTTAAGGTCATCACTCCATGCTGAACTAAGACTACCATTAATTCACAGAGCTTTCCTTACACCACCACCACCACCTAGATTTCTGACGTTATGTTGTCAAAACTCTTCAACATTCAAGTCCTAGCATTGGTCAACTTTCAGCTATGTCTCTAATGCCAATCAGCTCATCCAAATTTATCTCTATCTGTGGTTTCAATTCACCTTGGTTATAAATGTGTGTATTTGAAAATAAGGCCTTCAATTTTCTGCTGTTTTTAAATAGCAATCTTTTGGCCTTTTTTGCAGGTGCACTTTTTTTTTAGTATGTTCTATGCTTTGAGCTATGCTAAGACCTGAATTCATTATACAAAGTAGCATCAAAAATATTTGGAACCTGCAAATGTATTACTTGCACTCCATCCTAACTGGCAGAAAAGTTAGTGAAAAGTCTCAACTACTTCTTCGTGTGCATACAAACGTAACATTATAATCTGAAACTATTTGAGGTAAAGGCCAGCATTCCAGTAGCCTCTTAAAATTTTATTTTGTATCTAACAGTAGCTTTTAATGATTTCTGGACTTGGATTCCTAAAGTGCTCTATCCCTATACAACCTCAGCTTCTCCACATTCAGGGGGATGGTGGTGGCCCTGGCTCCAAGACGTCCGTTCAAATCCCATCAAGGCAGTTAATGGTATTAAAATTCAATTAATAATTTTGGAATTGAATGCAAGTCTCTCTGGTGACCATAAAATTATCATAGATTGATGTCAGAAGGTAACTGGTTCACTAATATCCTTTAGGGAAGGAAATCTGCTCTCCTTGCTTGGTCTGGCTTATATGTGATTCCAGATCCACACAACATGTTTGACTCCTAACTGCCCCCTCAAATGTCCTAACAGGCCACTCCATTCGAGGGTAATTAGAGATGGGACACATATGTCAGCCTTGCCTGTGGTGCCCAATCCCCTGAAACAATGAGGGAAAAGAAATACTCAATGGACGCCACTGCTCTTTCTGTTTGGGCTCAGGTTGAGGGTTCTCTTCTCTTTCTGAATCTGACAATGCCTTGTCCTATCCCTCATTTTAGAACAGACCATTGCATTTTGCAATGTATGACCTAATTCTCTCATCAAATGTCAATTTCAGTTAGTGGCCATGAGGAATTAGGTTGAAACACAATTTTCCATCACTTTGAGATCAGATCGTTCTGTATGTGAAAGCATGACAAATGACTTGCTGATGTATAGAGTCATACAGCACAGAAACAGACCCTTCGGTTCAACTTGTCCGCACCAACCAGGCATCCCAATCTGACCTAGTCCCATTTGCATGTGTTTTGCCCGTATTCCTCTAAACCCTTCCTATTCATGTACACATCCAGAAGCTTTTTAAATGATGTAACTGTACCAGCCTCCACCATTTCCTCTGGCAGCTCACTTCATACAAATACCAACCTCTGCATAAGACCGTTTTCCCTCAGGTACTTCTTAAATCTTTCCCCTCCCACCTTAAATCTATGCCTTCTAGTTTTGAGCTCCCCTACTCTTGGAAAAAGACCTTCACTATGCACTTTAGCCATGCCACTCATAAACTTCTATAAGGTCACCTCATAGCCTTTGATGCTCCGGCAGGGGGGGGAATAAAAAGCCCCAGCGTCTCCCTGTAGCTCAAACCTTCCAATCCCAGCAACATCATTGTAAATCTTTTCTGCACCCTCTCAAGTTTAACAAATTTCAAATTCATGACCTCACTGTGGATGTTGTCTGTTATTGTGCCAAACATGTTGTCTTCAACTCAGACGTATGACTGAATTCTGGATTATTGAAGATATAATTTAATCTTCTGTTCTTCTTTCACCACAGTCCTCGGTGTGTCAGAAAATTGTTGAGTTGCTGGGCCAGAATAAGGTGGACCAGCAGCAGAGACAAGTGGTGATCCTGAGCCAGGACAGTTTCTACAAGGTGCTGACTGCAGAACAAAAAGCCAAGGCTAGTAAAGGGCAGTATAACTTCGATCATCCAGGTATTTACTTGTGTTACAGGTGGGAGGGGCAACAGGAACAAGATGATAAGGATGAATGAGTGGGTGAAGAGAAGAGGCGTTGTCGGGTCTGTGTTGGAGATTACAGACAGGGACGGCATGACTTTGAGAATTTGATTTGTGATTCTCAGAATGAAAGGAAGCCTAATATTCTGCTTTGTATTTTCTGAAATTCAAAGGGATGATGTAGCCTGAGGCAGGTTTTATACAGTGTGAGGGTCACTGTGTGGTTGTGGTAGAGAGATCCTTGTGGTGACTTCCAGGTTCTGCTTGTTCCTGATTTTCCTCTTTTTTTTTCTCTTGTATGCAGATGCTTTTGACAATGAACTAATTCTTCACACCTTGAAGGATATCGTCAATGGCAAGACAGTCTCAATTCCCGTTTATGATTTTATTAAACACTCACGGTATGCATCAGAGTGCACAGAACTATCAAACAAACCACCAATTCCAATTACATTTGCTAATGAAAAGCAAAGGTTGTAGAAATTGGAGACAAAACTGTTATTTGTGGGGCACTGAGCTCAGAGTATGCTGCCCTTCTGGTAATGATCATCATTTCTGAGATTGCACAATGTTTGGGTGGAGGAGGGAAGTAAGGCTTGTATTTCTGTTGGCCAATCATCCTATACCCCTATAACTGCTGCTTTGTGGTGGGTGGGATTTTTGATTGTACAGGACTCCTGTAATTGAACCCTGCCATTAGGTTGTGTATGTTGACATTAAGTGAAGGCAGCAGTGATCCTCCCACGCTGGTATATCTTGTACAAATAAACTGTCTCCTTATTGTTTTACTAATGAGCATAGTCTGAGAAATCCACAGAGGCAAATAACCCATGTGTATTTAGGAGAAGGAATTGAGTTAGTGGCTGCTAATTTAGACTAATTGGGAGGCAGGTCTCAGTGTTTGTGCCATGGCCACTCCTACAACATCACCTTCCAAATGCCTGAGCTCTCCCATTTAAAAAGACAACGGCAGCAGATGCGTGGTGGGAACATCATCTGCAAGTTCCCCTCGAACTCCATACCAATCTGTTGACCAATTACTGCTGTTCTTTCACTGGTTCTCAATCCTGAAACAACCATTAACAACTGTGTGTGTCTCTATAGCATGTGGACTCGGATCATTCAAGAAGGCAGCTCACACTTCCTTCAGGGTAATTGGGTAATAAATGCTGGCTCAGCCTGCAATGCCCACATCTCATTCAAAAAAACTCAAACTAAAAGAGGGCTAATAATTACTTTTAAATCCAACTTGGATAGAGAATGGTCTGATTAAACAAAGGGTTGAGTGTTCTTTGCTCATGTGGATTTGGAGTGAGACTAACTGAGGTGTTTTGTACACAGAAAATCTGAGATGGTGAAAGTTTATCCAGCAGATGTGGTCCTCTTCGAGGGAATCCTAGTTTTCTATTCCCAAGAGATTAGGGACTTGTTCCAAATGAAACTTTTTGTGGACACCGATGCGGATACCCGGCTCTCCCGAAGAGGTGAGAAGGTTTCCTGAGGTGGCTGAGGGTGATTATGGTGCCTGGTTGGCCTTGGGTTGAGGTAGATCTGGAATTGGGAAATGGTATTGAACAGTAAATGAACAGAATTGATTTGTTTCTTTTTCTGCTCCGCTGCACTCCCTTTGCTTCCCATACTGATCCCACAAGACCATTTTCATTGGTTATAAAACAAAGAACTGTGGATGCTGGAAATCTGAAACAAAAACAGAAATTGCTGGAGAAACTCAGCAGGTCAGGCAGCATTTGTGGAGAGAAAGCAGAGTCACGCTTCGGATCTGGAGTTCTGATGAAAGGTCACTGGACCCAAAATGATGACTCTGCTTTCCCTCCACAGATGCTGCCAGACCTGCTGAGCTTTTCCAACAATTTTGATTTTTTTTTAATCACCTGGTTCCATGCTCTGGCCCTGAACTTCTAAGCTGAGGAGCTCTAGACTGTAAGAGGGGCCAGCTTTATGGACATTGTCCATACTGACCTGTTCCCCAGTCTCTGTTGATGCAATGTTTATATGGTGAGCTCTATTGTTTCTGCTTTTCACAATTTTAACTATTTTGTTTCCCATCTTCAGTGTTGAGAGACATCAGTGAGAGAGGGAGGGACCTGGAGCAAATCCTGACACAGTACACCACATTTGTAAAACCAGCCTTCGAGGAGTTCTGTCTTCCGGTGAGCAATTATTCAGAAGTAATTGGTTAGATTGAGAGTTGGGAGTAATGAACTAGGTAGTCAGGGTAAGTGAGGTTACAGGTGAGACTCAATCTACATATCAGTAAGTGTGACCACCATACAGTCCTTTGTAGAGACAAAGTCTCGTCTTTACAGTGAGAATGTTCTCCATTGTATTGTCTGACGCTATCACCGTGCTAAATGGGACAGACTTCACATGGACCTAGCAACTCGACCAGGCATCCACGAGGCGCTGTGGGGCATCAACAGCAGCAGACCTGTACTCTAACATAGTCTGTAACCTCATGACCTGGCAATACCCCAATTAAAAGAGGGAATCTACCCTGGTTCAATAGAGAGAGCAGGAGGGAATGCCAGGAGCAGCACCAAACAAAAGGGTGTCAATTTGTTGAAGCTGCCAAACAGCAAACACAGAGCTAAGTGATCCCATAACCAGTGGATTAGATCTAAGCTCAGTCCTACCACATCTAGTCATTAAAGGTGGTAGATAACTAAACAACTCACTGGAGGACGATGGTCCACAAATATCCTATCCTCTTGATAGAAGGGCCCAATACATCAGGACAGAAGGTAAAATTGAAGCACTTGCAACAATCTTCAGCAAAAGAGCTGAGTGGATGATCCACCTGAGCCTCCTACAATAGTCCCCAGCATTACAGATACCAGTCCTCAGCTAATTAGATTCACTCCATATGGTATCAAGAAATAAATGGAGATACTGGATACTGCAAAGGCTATGGGCTCTGATGATATTCCGACAATAGTACTGAAGGCATGTGCTCCAGAACTTGCCACTCCCTTAGCTAAGCTCTTCAGTATAGTTACAAAACTTGGCATCTACCTGATAATGTGGAAAATTGCCCAGATATGTCATGTATACACAATACAGGGCAAAAAGCAGCAATAACCTGCTCAGTGACGCACAGTTTGGGTTCTGCCAGGGCCACTCAGCTCCTGACCTCATTACAGCCTTGGTTCAAATATGGACAAAACAGCTGAATTCCAGAGTTGAGATGAGAGTGACAGTCATTGAATCAAGGCTGCATTCGACTGAGTGTGGCATCAAGGAACCCTAACAAAACTGGAATCACGGTATTGGTGAGCAAAGACTCAGTTGATCGGAGCCATACCTGGCAAATCGGAAGATGGTTGTGATATTTAGAGGTCTGTTATCTCAGCTGCAGGACATCGGGAGTTTCTCAGTAATATCCTAAGCCCAACAATCTTCAGCTGCTTCATCAATACCAACCTTCCATTATAAGGTGAAGGTTGGACATAGGGATGTTCACTGTATGTTGTTCACTATTCACAACTCCTCAGGTACTGAAGCAGTTCGCATTCAAATGTGACAAAATCTGGACAAATGCCAGGCAATGGCAATCACCAATAATAGACAATCTAATTACTGCCCATTGATACTGAATGGTGTTACTATCAATGAGTTTTTGGGACTATCATTAACCAGAAACTCATCTGAACTTGCCACATAAACACAGTGGCAACAAGAGCAGGTCAGAGGCTAGAAATACTGTGCAAGTAATTCACCACCAGACTTCCCCAAAGTCTGTCCACTATTTACAGGCAGAAGTCAAGAGTCTGATGGAATACTCCCCACTTGGCTGGATGGGGGCAACTTCAACAATGCTCAAGAAGCTTGTCATCATCTAGGACAATGCAGCCTGTTTGATTGGCATCACACTCACAAGTATCCAATCCCTCCACCACTGACACTGAATGGCATCAGTGTGTACTACCTTCAAGATTCACTGCAGAAATTCACCAAAGGTCCTTAGACCATACCTTCCAAACCCATGACCACTTCTATTTGGAAGGACAAGGACAGCAGATACATGGGAACGCCAACACTTCCATGTTCTCCTCCACACTACTCTCCATCCTAACTTGGAAATACATCGCCATTCCTTCACAATTGCTGGAACAAAATCCTGAAATTCCCTCCCTAACAGCAATGTGAGTTTACCTACAGCACGTGAACTGCAGTGGTTTGAGAAGGTAGCTCACCACTACCTTGTAATGGGCAATAAATGCTGGTCCAGCCAGTGATGCCCATGTGCCGCAAGATTTTCTTTTAAAAACTGAAGTCGTGTTGAGATCAGTGAGTTGAATATTTTATGTTCAGCACATGCTGATCCATTGAGTTCAGTTTAAAGTTCCTCTAAAAGTGAAGCCAGGTCAGTGCTTGGAACTGATTCAGCAGGAACTCTACAGTGTTTTATTACAGACCTGGTTCAAGGATAGTGAATGAGAAGCAGCCAGAGCTGATTATAAGAACTTAAAGATGAGGAGCAGGATTTTAGGCCCTGAGTCTGCTCCAGTATTTAACACTATCATGGCTGACCTTAACTCCTCTCCTGTCCACTCCCCATAACCCATTAACCTACTCCCAGTTTAAAAAAATCTGTCTGTCTCCTCCTTGAATTTACTCATTGTCCTAACATATACCACACTTGGATAGTGAATTCCACAAATTCAGACCCTTTGAAAGAAATAATTTCTGCTCACCTATTTTAAAACTGCCACCCCTTTACCCTAAAATTATGACCTCTTGTTCCAGATTTCCTCGCACAAGCAAATATCTGCTCTGTCTACATTGTTGATCCTCTTTAGCATCTTGTATATCTCTGTTAATCTCCCCTCAGTCATTTCAACTCCAGAAAATATGGACTTCAACTGCTCAATCTCTCTTTATTAGACAAACCCCTCATATCTGGAATCAATCTAGTGAAACTCCTCTACACCCCTCCTAAAGTAATGGAACCAGAACTGTGTGCAAAACTCCAGCTGCAGTTTTGTTGGTGCTTCGTAGAGTTGCAGTAACAGTTCCTTATTTTGATTTTCTTTTCCTTTAATGGTAAATGCAAATATCACTGTATGAGAAAGAGCTGTCACTATTTATGTTGTCATTCACAGACCAAGAAATATGCAGATGTCATCATCCCCAGAGGAGTGGAAAATCTGGGTGAGTACTAAGATCATAATCATGCCTTTTGTCCCCACTCAAAGCCATAGGGCTGAGGCAATATGAAGAATTGGTGTAGATCTTTGTTCTTTGTGGGACGGCTGTCTATGAATGGGATGGGGCATGGTGCGAGTGTGTATTGAATGGGAAATTGGAGAGAGGAGGAGCTGGTGGTGGGAGGAGCAATGCTTTCTAGAATACTAATGCTACACTGTCTGCTTTGATTTATTAGGAATAAATCTGTGAAGTTTGATTTTCTGCTACCTGTCTCTCTTGTAGTTGCCATAAACCTGATTGTGCAGCACATTCAAGACATCCTGACTGGTGGTCTGACCAAACGCAATAGCTGTGTGAATGGACACACTGTGCCCCGAATTCGACATACATCAGAGTCTAGCTCACGCCCACATTGACTCGAAGAACAGACAGGGGCAGGGTCAGTATTATTCAGCTCCTGGGTCATAGGCTGGACTAAGTGTGTGGATGACCAAACTTCTTCATCTCTCCTTCTTACAGAGAACTCATTTAACCAGGGGTCCGTGGTTCTGTCTCACCATATGCACCTGATGGAATTGATTTTATAGGAGCTTGTGTCCTTTTGTACAATAATATTTTCAGTGTGTACCCAGAGTCAGCATTGAATGTCTCTGACAGCAGTGAGTGGACATTGGTCCCATGACTGTGCTGTGTTGCACTTTCTAGTATTTCGCCTTGTATGATTGGGGTTGGGAAGTGGGACTGTCATGCAAAGCAACCCCTCTCCTCCCTCACTTACATTGCTTGGGATTTTGATATTCCCTTCCCTTATTGATAACCTTAACCCACTTCCCTCTGAGTAACTCCACAAGTTCTCTGCCTGAAGATGGCTTTTCATTAATTCCCGATTTATTTCCCCACCCCACCCCCAAAAAAAAGCTTGGTGGTTGAGACTCTGCATTGCAATCACAACTTTTGTTAATTTTCAAACCCGAATTGATATCAGTATTCACTGAAAAATTTGTCTCATCTGCTCTAATCTGTACAGCAATGATATTACTGTCAGTGTCAGCTTGAATTTTCTGCATGACCTGGTTTCATCCCTTAGTCAGCTGATTGCACTACCTGGGCTGTCCTGCCTTGTCTTTTATGTGGTGTCTGCTGCTACAACAACTATAGTCTCACTGCCAAGTGAAGTTTATTCCCTTTAATTCACCTCTATTTATATCTAAATACAACGAGAAATAACACCAATATTGACAGTCAAGAAATATGATTATAACATTAGTGATTACACTGTAGAAATGAATTATTGGGAGGTCCTAAAGTTGTGATTGGCACCACTTTATAAATATAAGCCTTTTTTCAATGATGCTACTGATAAGTCAGGAAGAGGAGGAACCCAGTCTGCAGTTCAGTGAGACCATAGTTGATCTATACGTTGGTTCCATATCCTTTAGACTCCTGATAGCAAAATGCTCTTGATCTCCAATTTAAAATTTGACAATTGCACTTGCATCTATTACTTTTATGTGAAAGAGCTTCACACATATTTTTTTGTTTATGTGACGAAGTGTTTCATAAGATTTTGTTTTCTTCCTCTTACCTGGCTCTGATTTATTTTTATTTTTTGGTTTTGTTAGCAGAAAATTTTTACTTTTATCTAGCCTGACAATTTAAATATCATCAAATTTTCATATCGTCATACAGCACAGAAACAGACCTTTTAGTCTAAGTATTCCATACCGATCGTAATCGAAGACTAAACTAGTCCCACCTGCCTGTGCTTGGCCCATATCCCTCTAAACATTTGTTATTCATGTACTTGCCCAAATGTCTTTCAAACGTTGTAACTGTACCCACATCCACCACTTCCTCAGGAAATTCACTTCACACACATACCACACTCTGTGCAAAACGTCTCCTAGTCTTGAAATCCCCCATCCTGGGGAAAAGGCACCTTTTTTTTCCCCCCTGTTACTGTCTATATTCCATGGAATACAAGCCTTTCTTAATGTAATTTCTCATGATCTAACCCTTGGAAATCTAACATCATTTTGCTCAGTCTGTGCTGTTATGGGGCATTGTATCTTTTTTTGTTTTGTGGTGACAAACTTGTCTTCTCTGATAAATTCCAGCACCACCATTCCCTCACTCCCATTCAGTCTCTCCCAGTGTTCCAAGTACATTTTAATTTCAGTCACCTCATTAACCTCCTTCACCCGATTGAAGGTGATTAGGAGTGTAGGAGAGATCATGGTTGAGCCCAGCACTTCTCACCAAGGGCTCATTGAGCAGTGGGCAGAAGCAATTGCTGATTTACAATTTCTTGACCAAGACTGCTCAAATGTTTATGATTCCAGGTGCTTGATGTAGTCATTGAATAAAAAGTAGTGATTTTTGATCAAAGCTTGCATTTGGCTGATCCCATTTTGCAAGTGGGAGAGTCTCCCAAATGCTTGCATCTCCGTGGTTTCTTGTCTTTGATCTTCAATGTCTATATGGAATGTGCAAGTATCTGTTTGCTACCCTTTGACAGGTTAACCGTCACTCCTCAAAAATGATGCTCACCCTCACTGTATATCAGTGAAATCCAAGTGGGAAGAAACACGATCAGTGTGAGCCCTGGGTCCTCTACTGTCAAATTTTATTGGATGTTAGCTGCAATTAAAGTTGTTAAAATGCTGAAATTCAGAAAATCAAGGTGCAAAGTAAAATATGGAAAGACCACCACTAATCAAACTTCTGACCAAATATCTCTCCAGGTCATTGCTGGGGGAGTTTCATATTTGTTGATGTAAGATTACATTAATCTTTCAACACGGAAACAAAAAATTTGCAATACCAGCAGATGGTTATACTGGACAAGCTAAATTCCAGTGTGAAACATTGGCTTAATAGTTCGAGTTTTTTTTTGCTTTTTGGTTTCTATGGAGGTTAGTCACTTAACATTCAAAACAGACTGCCAATGTACTCTTAACAAAAGAATACCAAAATCTATTTCACATAAAGGAAAAAAAACATTGCATTTAATAGCAACTATTTGAAATGGTCAAAATAAAGATTCAACCTGTTATCCCTCAACAGCAACCTTACAGATGTATACTCCTCAGTAAAGGGTCCCCTGTTTTCAATTTAAAGTTCCTTTTCAGGGGCATGACTTTGCAGATTTTGCAAGAAATAAAAGTAATCACTCAGTGCATTTATTTAGTCACTGTCTCTTCCTGAAGCGCTTAACCAGCTAATATAGCTTGGTTATTTCTTAACATTGGTTTTCCAAACTCCTCTTCCACAGTTTATTTTTTGTTTCTGGAGCTTTTCTCTTACACAAAATACTCAGAATACTACTACTTCTGCCCTGACTATTGTAGAGACTGTTCAACTGCACACTGCTGCTAGTACAGGCCTTTCTTTTTACTGAGGAAAAAAGACTGCCTTTTCAGTGAACACCCAGATAGAGTTAGAAAGACAGAATCTCTTCTCCTTAAGCCATAGAACACCTATCTTCTACTCTTGTTGTTAAGGCACTGAACTAATCACCTCCAGGGTTTTAAAAGCCTCACTTTAGATGCATGTAAATGAAATTTCAGACCTTCTGGTACTGCTTTCTGAGCTTACCAATTATATGGGGGTTAAAAAAGAAAAATCCATAATATAGGAACATGAATTACACTTAACAGTTGTAAATGGTTCTTTCCACTTAAGAAACAAGTTTCGAAGTGATAGTACAAGTCTTCATCACATACAGCAGATGCTGGAAATCTGAAATAAAAACAAAAGATAATCAAAATACTCAGTAGATCTGGCAGCATGTGATGCAAGGTAAAATGTTGAAATGTGAAAAGGTGAACCGCCTTGAAATGCTAACTGACCTGCCTGACCTGATTTAACACCACAGACTGGCTAAAGTAAAGAAGGGTCTGTGCCAGGTGCCTTTTGTGGCAATATAGTGTTTCAGTTTGAGAAAGGAATAGGGACTGTCTATCTAGTTAGTGCTTAAGTTTCAATTAATTGTAGTGGGTGTGGTTTGAGCCATTGTGTTTGGACGGACATGATACGTTTCAGTCTAATCTTTATTGTCCTGCAGTCTGATTCTGGTGCAGCACTGATTTAAGGTTAGGGTTAACATATCACTTGTTAACAACTGGGTGCCTGCCACTTTGTTACTGCCTCTGATTCAAGCCCATCTTGCTGTCTTCATGGGGGTCCTTTGTGAGATGAGGGTGGAGGGAGTTGAACAGATGATGAGTGAAATAGAAGAGGAGGTAACTGCAGGAAGAGTACGGTGGGTGGGTTTTGGGGATGAAAGTTGTCTCGCCAGCAGCTTTGATCTGAGATCACTGCTGTGCTTGACCTTGATCTATGTTTTTGCATTGATGTCTAATACTTCAAGTACAATTTTATTTTTTTTAAAAAGTTTGTTCATTGATAGGATGTGTCTGAGCAATGAAGTGTGTAAGAAAGAACAAACTGATTTTTTTTGTTCCAGCACTTGTCTGATGCTGTGAAGGAAGGAGAGCTGCAATGTGTGCTCATTCCTGTTAGATATATATTTTGTGTATGTAAGTAAGTGAATAAGCATTTTTAAAAGTTTTCTTATATGCTTGCAACTTTGAAAAAGGTTGCCTGATAGGTTTCCTCTAA
The DNA here is from genome assembly GCF_047496795.1 of Chiloscyllium punctatum. Lineage (NCBI taxonomy): Eukaryota > Metazoa > Chordata > Chondrichthyes > Orectolobiformes > Hemiscylliidae > Chiloscyllium > Chiloscyllium punctatum. The sequence goes on from NC_092784.1 coordinate 63,965,923, forward strand.
TGAACTAATGGAGCAGTGACTGGAGCGACAGCAGTAAGGGTACCCTGATTGCTGGCTGGTCTTCCCTGATCATTGGGAGATTTGAGGGGGTGCGGGGACAAAATATTTTTTTTTGTCTGATGAATGCTTATTCCTAGCAGCTGAAACCAACATGCTCTGCTCTCTTCAGTGCAATTAGCCTTTTTAAAGCCATCTATGTTTGCTTGATTTATTACACAATTGAAATAGCAGCCCATCATCCTGCCTGTGTCTGGACATCATTCAGATCAGTCACCACAGTATTGCTTTGACCTAAATAAAATGTTAATGCCCTGAGTGGCAGATGGAATTTAATTCTGACAAATGCGAGGTATTGTAATTTGGTAAAAGAAAGAAGTGCAGGACTTGTACAATTAATGGTCAGGCCCTGGGTAGTTGTGGAATGGAGAGACTGAGGAGTTCAGGTACATAATTCTTTGAAATTTGCAACACCGATAGACAGTGGTTAGGAAGGTGTTTAGTACACTTGCCTTCATTGCTCAGACCTTTGAGTATAGGAGTTAGGATATCATGTTGAGGTTGTGTAGGACATTGATGAGACCTCTTGTGGAATACTGTGGGCAGTTCTGTTCACACTGCTATAGGAAGGATATTAAATTGGAGAGGGTTTAAAAAAAAACTTATCAGGGTGTTGCTGGGAATGGAGGGTTTGAGTTATAAAAATAGACTTTTTTCACTTAGGAATAGGAGGTTGGAGCGGGGTGACCTTATGAGGGGCATAGACAAGGTCAATAGCAAGAACCTTTTCCCTACGGTGGGGGAGTTCAAACCTGGGAGGAGGGGGTGCGTATTTTTAAAGTGAGAGGAATAAGTCTTAAAAAGGACATGTGGGGCAGCTTTTTTAACACATCGGCAGTACTTTCCAGACATCGACCAGAGGAAGTGGAGGATGCAGGTACAGTTACAACATTTAAAAGACATTTTGGGTAAGTACATGAATGGGAATGGTTTGGAGGGATATGGGCAAAACACAGGCAAGTGGGACTTGTTTAGTTTGGGAGCGTGGTCAGCATGGACTACTTTGGAGTGTTTCCATGTTGTGTGTCTCTATGAATAATGGACACTTTGTTATTGTCTCAGCTCATATTGTTAAAACCTTCTCTATCTCTCCTGTGTTGGAATGACTGAGATTCTCTGTGAGTGGATTGTAAATCTTAATTTCTTTTGTCTAGAACTTGAGATTGTTCAGTGGCTGTGATGCATGATGCACTTGTGTACTTTGTGAAGATTAAAACAGTTTTTAAATATAAAATTAAATACAAATATAAGAGTAGCTTACTCTTCAAGAATGGAAGAAGCTGAACTGACCAGGACTGAACAACTCTTTGATGTGTTATTAATGCTCTGGACAGTATATGGTTGGTTCAGATTGCCAGGTATGGTTTCATGGTCGAAATTCCCCTTTTGCTGTCATTCACCATCTCCATATTGCCACCTAGCTACTCTCTTGATGTACTAACACGATCATTGCATCCCAAATGAGATACTTTTCTCCAGTTAAATATTGTGAAATTTGGAAGTTAATGCCTTTGGCCCCCTAAGCACACACTCCTCCCGCTCCTTGGTCGTCATTGGATGCTGAATGATACTCTTTGAACTTTGCCATGTCAACCTTCTGTTTGGTATTAATTCTGAACCTTCTGTCAAATTCCTGTTTTCCTCCTCTTCCATCCATACATTCAGCAGATTATCCTGTGCCATTTTCTGCTCCCTCCAAAGTAATATTGCCACCAAACAGTGGCAGGGACCGTTCCTTCTACAACATTCCTGAAAAACTCCTTCACTCCCTCCTCTTTCCAAACAAGACCATGGTCTGCATCAGATATCATTTTTATATCCTTCTTCCCCATCAGCTAGACCCCAAGCATACACTCATCTAGTGAAACAGTATTCTCTCCTGATTTCAGTGCACATTCACAGAATGGTCTCTGCTCAGTCTGTTGAATCCATGTCCTTTGGGATTCTCTTTTCTCCCCCTCTATAAGAATTCCATCTCCCAATTTCTCATTTCCGATTATCTGAAGTGTAGCTAAGGTTCAGTGATGGATCAGTCATGGCACCTCTACTTCCATTAAACCCAACTGTTTCGATACTAGGATCATCAAATACCTACAATGTGGAAGCAGGCCATTCTGTCCATCAAGTCCACATAGCCCTCTGAAGACCATTCTCCCAGACCTACCCATATCCATCCCTGTAACCTTGCATTTCCCATGGCTAATCCACCTAGCCTACATTGTGGGAGGAAACAAGACCACTTAGAGTGAATCCATGCAGCCACAGTTGCCTGAGGGTGGAATTGAATCTTAATCCCTGAGGTAGCAGTGTTCAGAACTGAGCTGCCCCCTATATAATCTATATCAGCCTTCTTAGCTCACTCTGGCAAAGTTTGTAGTTAGTTTAGCTTTGTGATTTGCAAAATTCCCTGATGCTACAAGGAAAACTTCTGACACTTTCAAAAAAACTTTAAATTTGCAGTGGCACCTGAAATTTGTATACATATTTGGTGTCCACTTACCCACTCAATACCAAAATCCAATTTCAGATAAATATTCTGTTTCACAATTGAGCCCCTGATTATGAATGGGACAACAGACCAAACCAGATCAGTTTCCCTATCCCTGCATTTGCAATACAGTAAAATTAAAACATCCAACGGTTTCTAACCAGACTTTACAAACAACAGATAGACTTAAAGAAAAAACAATTTATTATTAACAATTCAAATTTAGCAGAACATGGATAAACAACAACTAAATTACTTACTTTAAGCCCAGTATTCTTTCAGACAGACGATACACAGTTAAGAGATAAATTGAAAGAAGTCAATTTGCAAATTCAATGATCTCAGAATGGATACTAGGCCTTCAGAAATTCTTGAGTGATGTGATGTGTTATATTCCCATAGAATTCTATCTTGCTTGAATTCCAAAGTCACCAATTCATACAACTTCTGCAGACTGCTGAAGAATTACTGGGATTCTTTCCTCAAAGCCTTCAACAATTCTTTAGCTGGATATCAAACTAGAGATACTAAAATTCAAAATCACTTCCAGTCCAAAATATTGTACGCACACACCCCTCTGCTCTAAACCTAGACCCAAACCCATTCAAACTATGGTTTCACTTTTTCAACATTATCTATGAAGAGCTAGCCATCAATGTTCTACCCTTGATTGATCCATTCAACATCCAACCAGCTGCTAGTCCCTGAACAACCCATCTTGTTGCTGAAAAGTCTGTCGTGTTCCAGGAGCAGCAATCAACCTGCAATTCTCTCTCCAGGCCAGTTCCTATAAACTGCAGTAGACTTGCCAACTTTAAGGCCGTTTAAATAGTTATTGGATAAACAAATGGATGAAAATGGAAAAACGTAGATGGGCTTCATATTGGTTTCACAGGTTGGTACAACATCGTGGGCCGAAGGGCCTGTACTGTACTGTTCTATGTTCTCTCTCTTCCTTTGCAAAACAAGATGCTAGTCAAAGAGCAACTTCAACTTTCAATTCCAAACTAAAAATTTGAAAAATAAAGAAAAATAATTATGGTCTCAAAACTTTCTGAAGATTTCAATTGTAAATGCCTCCACACTGACATTCCCTAAAACTCATTTTCCTAATTTGCTATGTATAATTTTCTTTCCCTCATGGAGCTATTGCTATTTTGACTCATCGTTTCTAAACTGTACTTTCTGGTTCTGTCCTGTCCACCACTGTGAACTATTTTTTTCCTGTATTTACTCAGTTCAGCTCATCATGATTTTGAATATCTCAAGCAACTTCCTTATCTTTTCCAAGGAACACAGTCCCAGTTTTTCAAATGTATCCATATTACTGAAGTTCTTCATTCCTAGAACCATTCTCCTGAATCTTTTATCATGAATCTTCCTATTGTGTTCACACCCTTCCAAATGTGTGTCACTAGCATTGGACATAATACTGCAAGTGAAATTTAACCACTGTGTTTACATATTGACCATAATTTCTTTTGTACTCCATATGCCTATTTATAAAGCCCAGAATTCCGTCTGCTTTATTAACCACTCTCTTAACCTGATTTATGCATATTCACCTCTAGATTTGTCTCTTCTCATACCCTTTTAGAACTATACCCTTTATTTTGTATTGCCTCTTCTATCAACTATCAACTCAGAACAGAGGTTAAAAACAATAACTGCAGATGCTGGAAACCAGATTCTGGATTAGTGGTGCTGGAAGAGCACAGCAGTTCAGGCAGCATCCAAGGAGCTTCGAAATCGACGTTTCGGGCCAAAGTCTTTCATATTCCCGATGAAGGGCTTTGGCCCGAAACGTTGATTTTGAAGCTCCTTGGATGTAGCCTGAACTGCTGTGCTCTTCCAGCACCACTAATCCAGAATCAACTCAGAACTCCGGGCTAATGTTCTGGGACATTAGTTCGAATCCCATCATGGCAGATGATTAGGTTACTTAGTGTGGGTGAACTTTGATTTTTAATGATATCTTATTTTGAGAGCCAGTCTGAAACTGCACTTGTGGTGCAGATTGAAATTGGCAGGTATGATGTGGTGGGCATCACAGAGCCATGGTTGCAAGGGCATTAGGACTGGGAGTTAAATATCCAAGGATGTACATCCTATCAAAAAGACAGCCAGGTGAGCAGAGGGGCTGGGGTTGCCTTATCATTAAGAAATGAAATTAAATCGATAGCAAGAAATGATGTAGGGTTAGTTGATTATAGAATCTGTGTGGGTAGAGATGGAAAACTGTAGAGGTGAACAAAACCATAATGGGAGTTATGTATAGGCCTCCCAACAGTAGTCAGGATGTAGGCCACAAAATGCACCAGGAGATAGAAAAGGTGTGTAAGAAAGACAAGGTTACAGTGATCATGGGGAATTTCAATATGCAGGTGGGCTGGGAAAATCAGGTTGGTAGTGGATTGCAAGGAAAAGAATTTGTGGAATGTCTACAAGGTGGCTTTTCAGAGCAGCTTCTGTTGGCACCTACTGGGGAACAGGCAATACTGGGTTTAGTGATGTGTAATGAGGCAGTCTTGATAAGGGAGCTTAAGGTGAAGGAACCTTTAAGAGGCAGTGACCATAATACGATAAAATTTAGTCTGCAATTTCAGACTGGGCAGCTGGAATCAGAGATAACGGTACTACAGTTGAATAAAGACAACTACAGAGGCATGATGGAGGAGCTGATCAGAATTGACTGGGAGAGAAGTCTAGCAGGAAAGTGGAACAGCAATGGCAGGAGTTTCTGAGAGTATTTCAAGAGACCTAGCAGAGATTCATCCCAAGGAAAAAGAAGCATGGTACAGGGAGGATGATGTGTCCGTGGTTAACTAGGGAAGTGAGGACTGCAGATGCTGGAGACTCTCAGTCGAGGAGTGTGGTGCTAGAAAAACACAGCAGGTCAGGCAGCATCTGAGAGGCAGGAGAGACAACATTTTGGGCATAAGCTAAAAATAAGGAGGGAGAAGATTAAATATGAGGGTAAGCTAGCCAGTAATATTTTTTAAAATTGCAAGTTTCTTTGGATATAAAAAGGGCAAAAGTAGACATTGGGCTGCTGGAGAAGTAGTAATGGGAAACAGAAATTGCAGAGGAACTGAACAAGTACTTGTGTCAATCTTCACAGTGGAAAACATGAATAATATCCCAAATCTTTGAGAGTCAGGGACACAGGTAAGTAATGTGGCATCACCAAGGAAATGATGCTAAAAAATCTGAAAGGCCTGAAGGTGGATGAATCACCTGACCAGATGGACTACACCCCAGAGTTCTGAAAGACATAGTGGGGACAGTAGTGGTAATCTTTCAGGAATCACTGAAGTCAGGGAGGGCCCCAAAGGACTGAATAAAATTGCTCATGTGACCCCCCCCCCCCCCCCCCCCCCATTTAAAAAGGGCATAAGACAAAAAATGGGAAATTAAAGGCCAATTAGCTTGACCTCATTCGTTGGTAAGCTTTTGGAGTCCATTGTGAAGGATCAGATTTCTGAATACTTGAAAGTGCATCATAAAATAGGGCAGAGTCAGCATGGATTCATAAGAGAGGTCATGCCTGACAAATCTGATAGAATTCTTTGAGGCGGTAACAAGCAGGTTAGACCAAGGATAGCCAAGAGATGTTATGTATCTGGACTTCAAGTTACAGTAAAAGAAGTTGGGAAGTCATGTTGCAGCTGTACAGGACATTGGTTCGGCCACTTTTGGAATATTGCATGCAATTCTGGTCTCCTTCCTATTGGAAGGTTATTGTGAAACTTGAAACTGTTCAGAAAAGATTTACAAGGATGTTGCCAGGGTTGGAAGATTTTGAGCTATAGGGAGAGATGGAATAGGCTCGGGCTGTTTTTTTCCTGGAGTTTTGGAGGCTGAGGTTATAAACCTTATGGAGGTTTATAAAATTGAGGGGCACAGATAGGATAAGTAGACCAAGTCTTTTCTCTGGGGTGGGGGAGTCCAGAACTAGGGGGCATAGGTTTAGGGTGAGAGGAGAAAGATATGAAAGGGATTGAAGGGGCAACCATTTCCACACAGAGGATGGTGCATGTATGGAATGAGCTGCCAGAGGGAGTTCTGCCAGAGGGAGTTCTGCTCAAAACCTGCATGAATCCATGTAAGACTCTGCAAATCCATTTTCTAGATTATAATCACTCTGAACATTGTGGCACAGACATTCTCACACAGGGCAGCCCACACCTTAAATGCTTTATCTGGGTCAACCTGACACCAATTGTTAAAGTTCACTTGCGATGAATCTTTTAAAAAAAAGTTCTGCAATTTACATATGAAAGAACTGAAACCAATATGTTCATTCTAAAAGATGAGAGACTTAATAGACAATCCAAGTCTTTTTCAATATATAGTTTCAGTTACATCACACTCTTAAACTTTTCCTATAAATTGTGTCTTATGCTTATACTTCACAACCACCTGATGAAGGAGCAGTGTTGCGAAAGTTACTGCTTCCAATTAAACCTGTTGAACTATAACCTGGTGTTGTGTGATTTTTAACTTTGTACACCCAGTCCAACACTGGCATCTTCAAATCAGGACACAGAAACATCATATGGCCTACTAGGCATGCTCTGCTGCTTCACACAGTCATATTAACAGTGGTGCCACCAAGCCAGTTTTGGTGATGGAAATTGAAATTCCCCACCCAGAGTAGGTTCTGTATCGTTGCCATCCAGAGTGCTTCCCCTAAATGGTGTTCAGCAAAGAGGAATATTGATTCACCACCAAGGCTGGTACATGGAGTGGGATGTGTTTATCAGCCAGCGGATTCATTGCTTATCTTTTTTTTTATTTTCCCCCACACTACCACCTAACTGTGGTAGTGCTTATTTTTTCCCCAGCACCCATGTTGTGTGTGAGCAGGTGCAAGACACAGTGAAATTCATTGCTTACCTTTGACCTGATGCCATGAGATCTCATAGCATCCAGAGACAATGTTGAGGACTCCCAAACAACAACTGACTGTACAACTCTTTGCCAACTCCTCTAGTTAGAGAATTGTGCAGGTGAGTATGAGTATAGGCGAAAGTGAGTACTGCAGGTACTGGAGATCAAGGTCAAGACTAGAGTGGTGCTGGAAAAGCACAGCAGGTCAGGCAGAATGCGAGTTGGAGGGCTTTTGCCCAAAATGTCAATTTTTCTGTTCCTCGATGCTGCCTGACCTACTGTGCCTTTCCTTTAATCTTGAGTATGAGTACGTCAGCCTGTTGTTCGATTAGTCTGTGGAAGATCTCTCCCAATTTGAAGGGGGACTAGGTTAGGTTAGGATATCTGATCGGCATAGATGAGTTGGACCGAAAGGTTGTTTCCGTGCAGTACATCCCGATGACTCTGTGATCTGACCAGAATCTTATAGAGCCTCAGACTTACACCCTTGCTTTTATATTCTAGTCAAAATAAATGCCGTCAGTGTATTTGCCTAAGTGTCCTATCCATGCCCCTCATGATCTTATAAACCTCTAAGGTTACCCCTCAGCCTCCAACACTCCAGGGAAAACACACCTACCCTATTCAGCCTCTCCCTATAGCTCAAATCCTCCAACCCTGGCAACATCCTTGTAGATCTTTCTGAATCCTTTCAAGTTTCATGTACTGTTCCTTTTTTGTCAATACTTGATAGTTCCTGCTTTTGACATGAACACAAATCCTCCATATTATGATTCCCCACCCCACAAAACTCTATCCTGCTCCCCACCTGCTTTTAAACTTGTGGTTCAGTATCTGTTAACTGTGTGTTAACAGAGATGGTGTCCAACCACCTGAGGTTTTTCCAATATGTTGCTTTTTTCTTTAATTTCAGATGTTCATCCTGTGGATTATTTCCCGTTGTTTGACTTCACCTTTCCTGCTGTATGGTATAAAGTTGTGTATCTGGGTGTGTAACAGCCCGTCTCTGTGTCCTAATCCAGCAACAAGGGTGAAGAGGGGGGGTGGGAACATGACCTCATCATTCTCCAATCGGTTCTGGCTGCTTTTGACTGACGTGCTACGGTAGCCAATTGAAAGTTAGCTGGTGGGGCCTATCCAGCGGTGGAGGAGCGAATAAATGATAGATTCGGGATGATCGACGGGCATTGTAGTCAATGGCTGGCGTTGTGGGCGTGCACATATTGATTGACGTCTCCTGCAGCCACTCACATTGCCGATCGTTGCGATTGACTGTGGGAGCCCCACCTCGATTGATCTAATCTGTGTGACGCAGAAGGAAGGCGGTATTCTTTCAGCGAACCATGTGGTGATTGGTCTGGAGTCGGGTGATTGACGGCGGCCCTGGTCAATGGGAGGTGGCTGGTGGCTGGGCCGGATCGGGCCGAGGGTGTGAGCGGAAGTGTAGGCCGCAGGCGCTGGGAGTGAATCGATCCCCGAGCGGCACCATGGGGAACCGGGGGATGGAGGATCTGATCCCGCTGGTCAACAAGCTGCAGGACGCTTTCAGCTCCATCGGTCAGAGCTGTAACCTCGACCTGCCCCAGATCGCTGTGGTGGGCGGGCAGAGCGCCGGCAAAGCTCGGTGTTGGAGAACTTCGTCGGCAGGTGGGGGAGGGGGAGGAAGGGGAAGGGGAGGGGGTGGGGGTGGGGGGGAAGGGGAGGGGGAGGGAGTGTGAGGGGGAATGGGGGAGAGAGAGGGGGTGTGTGAGGGAGGGAGGAGGAGGGTGTGGGGGTGGGGTGTGTGTGTGTGAGGGCGAATGGGGGAGAGAGAGGGGGGGTGTGTGAGGGGGAATGGGGGGAGAGAGGGGGTGTGTGAGGGAGGGAGGAGGAGGGTGTGTGAGGGGGAATGGGGAGAGAGAGGGGGTGTGTGAGGGAGGGAGGAGGGGGGTGTGTGAGGGAGGGAGGAGGAGGGTGTGTGAGGGGGGATGAGGGTGTGTGAGGGGGGATGGGGGAGAGAGAGGGGGTGTGTGAGGGAGGGAGGAGGAGGGTGTGTGAGGGAGGGAGGAGGAGGGTGTGTGAGGGGGAATGGGGGGAGAGAGAGGGGGTGTGTGAGGGAGGGAGGAGGAGGGTGTGTGAGGGGGAATGGGGGAGAGAGAGGGGGTGTGTGAGGGAGGGAGGAGGAGGGTGTGTGAGGGGGAATGGGGGAGAGAGAGGGGTGTGTGAGGGAGGGAGGAGGAGGGTGTGTGAGGGGGAATGGGGGAGAGAGGGGGGTGTGAGGGAGGGAGGAGGAGGGTGTGTGAGGGGAATGGGGGAGAGAGAGGGGGTGTGTGAGGGAGGGAGGAGGAGGGTGTGTGAGGGGGAATGGGGAGAGAGAGGGGGTGTGGGAGGGAGGAGGAGGGTGTGTGAGGGGGATGGGGGAGAGAGAGGGGGTGTGTGAGGGAGGGAGGAGGAGGGTGTGTGAGGGGAATGGGGGAGAGAGAGGGGGTGTGTGAGGGAGGGAGGAGGAGGGTGTGTGAGGGGGAATGGGGGAGAGAGAGGGGGTGTGTGAGGGAGGGAGGAGGAGGGTGTGTGAGGGGGAATGGGGGAGAGAGGGGGTGTGTGAGGGAGGGAGGAGGAGGGTGTGTGAGGGGAATGGGGGAGAGAGAGGGGGTGTGTGAGGGAGGGAGGAGGAGGGTGTGTGAGGGGGAATGGGGGAGAGAGAGGGGGTGTGTGAGGGAGGGAGGAGGAGGGTGTGTGAGGGGGAATGGGGGAGAGAGAGGGGGTGTGTGAGGGAGGGAGGAGGAGGGTGTGTGAGGGGAATGGGGGAGAGAGAGGGGGTGTGTGAGGGAGGGAGGAGGAGGGTGTGTGAGGGGGAATGGGGGAGAGAGAGGGGGTGTGTGAGGGAGGGAGGAGGAGGGTGTGTGAGGGGAATGGGGGAGAGAGAGGGGGTGTGTGAGGGAGGGAGGAGGAGGGTGTGTGAGGGGGAATGGGGGAGAGAGAGGGGGTGTGTGAGGGAGGGAGGAGGAGGGTGTGTGAGGGGGAATGGGGGAGAGAGAGGGGGTGTGTGAGGGAGGGAGGAGGAGGGTGTGTGAGGGGGAATGGGGGAGAGAGAGGGGGTGTGTGATGGAGGGAGGAGGAGGGTGTGTGAGGGGGAATGGGGAGAGAGAGGGGGTGTGTGAGGGAGGGAGGAGGAGGGTGTGTGAGGGGGAATGGGGGAGAGAGAGGGGGTGTGTGAGGGAGGAGGAGGAGGGTGTGTGAGGGGAATGGGGAGAGAGAGGGGGTGTGTGAGGGAGGGAGGAGGAGGGTGTGTGAGGGGGAAGGGGGAGAGAGAGGGGGTGTGTGAGGGAGGGAGGAGAGGGTGTGTGAGGGGAATGGGGGAGAGAGAGGGGGTGTGTGAGGGAGGGAGGAGGAGGGTGTGTGAGGGGGAATGGGGGAGAGGAGAGGGGGTGTGTGAGGGAGGGAGGAGGAGGGTGTGTGAGGGGGAATGGGGGAGAGAGAGGGGGTGTGTGAGGGAGGGAGGAGGAGGGTGTGTGAGGGGGAAGGGGGAGAGAGAGGGGGTGTGTGAGGGAGGGAGGAGGAGGGTGTG